>NC_057720.1:24858499-24868087 GCF_004010195.1 Chiloscyllium plagiosum | reverse complement strand
ACCCTAGTTCCAAACTTCCAGCTCAGCACTGTCCCCATGACTTGTCCTACCTGCCTATCTTCTTTTCCACCTATCCACTCCAACCTCCTCCCGCCCCCGACCTATCACCTTCATCCCCTCCCCCACTTACATATTGTACTCTATGCTACTTTCTCCCACCCTCACCCTCCTCTAGCTTATCTCTCCACGCTTCAGGCTCTCTGCCTTTATTCCTGAAGGGCTTTTGCCCGAAACGTCAATTTTGCTGCTCCTCGGATGCTGCCTGAACTGCTGTGCTCTTCCAGCACCACAAATCCAAAATCTGGTTTCCAGCATCTGCAGTCATTGTTTTTACCTACAGATAAAGAATGGTGCAGGGGGCAGGGATTCAGACTTTTAGATCATTGGGATATTTTCTGGGTCAGAGGTGACCTGTTCAAGAGGGATGGGTTGCACTTGAACTGGAGAGCAACCAATATATTGGTGGTGAGGTTTGCTAGTGCTGCAAGGGAGTGTTTAAACTAAGTTGGCAGGGGTGGGGTGGGCAGGGACGCAAGTGCAATGTTTGAAGGAGTTATCAGAAATAATAGGTTGAAGATTCAGGTCAGGCTGGAACATGACAGGACGCAAGGAATGCTTGTTAGATTAAATTGCATTTATTTCAATGCAAGAGGGCTGACAGGTAAGGCTGATGAACTCAAGGTGTTGATGGGTACAATGGACTGGGATGTTATAGCCATTACAGAAACATGGCTAAGGGAGAGATAGGACTGAAAAATGTGTTGCTGGAAAAGCGCAGCAGGTCAGGCAGCATCCAAGGAGCAGGAAAATCGACGTTTTGGGCATAAGCCCTTCTTCAGGAAGCCGTCATTCCTGAAGAAGGGCTTATGCCCGAAGCGTCGATTCTCCTGCTCCTTGGATGCTGCCTGACCTGCTGCACTTTTCCAGCAACACATTTTTCAGCTCTGATCTCCAGCATCCGCAGTCCTCACTTTCTCCTCCGGAGAGATAGGACTGGCAACTTAACGTGCCAGGGTGCAGGTGCTTTAGGTGTGATAGAGGTGGTGGAAGTAGGGGAGGGGGAGTTGCATTTTTGATTAAGGTGAGTATCACAGCAATAGTCAGAGATGAAATAACTGAAGGATCATCCAGTGAGGCTTTGTGGGTGGAGCTAAGAAATAAGAATGGGATGGTGATGTTATTGGGGTTGTCCTCTAGGCCCCCAAATAGTCAATGGGATTTAGAGAAACAAATACTGTAATTAGAGAGATTGGGAGACTTGCAGGGGCAATAGGATTTTCATAGTAGGAGATTTTACTTTTTCTAACATAGAATGGGACTGCCAGAGTGTTAAGGGCTTAGATGGGGTGGAATTTGTTAAATGTGTTCAGGAAAGTTTCCTCAAACAATATTTAGAGGTTCCTACCAAGGAAGGGGCAAAACTCGACTTACTATTGGGAAATAGGGCAGGACAGGTGACTGAGGTGATAGTGGGAGAGCACTTTGGGACCAGTGACAATAGTTCTATTAATTTTTAAATAGTTATGGAGAGGGACAAAGCTGGTCCACAGGTTCAAGTTCTAAATTGGGGCAAGGCAAATTTTGATGGAATTAGACAGGAGCTTGCAGGGGTTGATTGGAATAGTTTGTTTGCAGGCAAAGGGGCCTCTGGCAAGTGGGAGGTCTTTAAAAGTGCAATAGATGGAGTTCAAGGTCAATATGTTCCTATAAGGATGATGAACAATGTTGGCGGGAATAGGGAACCCTGGATGACAAGAAATATTGAGGCTTTGAGCAGAAAAAAGAAAGAGGCATGGCTCTGGTACAGGCAGCTGGGATCAAGGGAATCCCTGGAGGTGTACAGGGAATACAGGAGTAGAAGGAAATCAGCAGGACGAAAAGGGGGCACAAAATACCCTTGGCTGAAAAGGTTAGAGTGACTCCAAAGAGGTTCTTCAAGTATATTAAACGAAAAAGATTGACCAGAGAGAGAATAGGGCCCCTCCAGGACCAAAGTGGACATGTAGGTGTAGAACCGCAAGAGATGGATGAGGTTCTCAATGAATATTTCTCCTCTGTGTTTATTGTGGAGAAAGACATGAAGACTTGTGAATTTGGGAATGTTAGTGGTGCTTTCTTGGGGATGGTCCATATTACAGTAGAGGAGGTGCTGAATGTATTTGAATGTGTGAAGGTGGATAAATCTACTGGTCCTGACCAGATATATCCAAGGACACTTCACAAGGTGAGAGGAGAAATTACAGGGGCCCTGGCTGATATTTCTGCATCATCATTAGCCACGGGTGAGGTCCTGGAGAACTGGAGGGTAGTGAATGTCGTACAAATATTCAAGAATGTCTGCAAAGAAAAATGTGAAAACAATAGACCAGAAAACTTAATATTTGTGGTGGGTAGGTTACTTGAGAAGGTTCTGAGGGATAAGATATACATACATTGGGAAAGACAGGGTTTGATTAGTAGTAGTCAGCATGGCTTTATGAGTGGGAGATCAGGCCTCACAAATTTGTTAGAATTCTTTGATGAAGTGACCAGGAAGGTTGACAAGAGCAGGGCAGTAGACATAATCTATAGAGGAACCTTGATTATCCGAACGAGATGGGCGGGCACTAATTCATTTGGATAATTGATTATTTGGTTAATTGATTTCCTCTGGGGCTCAGCGTTTTCTGTGAAGTCTGCTCCCCATTCAGGAGACTAGGCATCAGCACTCCGCGTGCGAGCCCCTGCCCCTGCTCCTAATTCCTGCCTGCCCCCAACCCCGTCCGCCCTGCCCCGCTCCCCCGCCCACCCCCAGCTCCACCCCCCAAACCCGCACCCCTGTCCACATGCATACCTCCATCTCCCCCACTTCCCGGGGCAGCGGACTGGGCACTAACACTAAGACTGCTGCTTTGTGGAGTAATTCCTCAAATAGCACACACACACACAACTTTTTGCTGCAACGTTTTGACAGGTTCCACCTCTGCCCTGTACAGGACAATGTTGGAGAGATTATCTGGGGAAGAGGGGGTTTAGGGTTCACCCCTATGTAGAATTCCAAGGAGAGAGAATAGGTGGGAGGTCAGTCATTTAGAGATGGTGCATGGACTGTCCAGGACTGTTTATGGCAGCATTTCAGTGAAACGAGTATGTATTTGATCATTATAGCTGTAATCAAAAGACGTGATCAGGGTTGAAACAGCTCTTTGACGTAATGTTTCTATTGGGACTTTGAGATTCCCTTCAGATAATCCAATATTTGGATAATCGAGGTTCCTCTGTATTATGGATTTCATTCATGCCTTTGATAAGATTCCACATGGTAGGCTACTCTGGAAGGTTAGATCACATGGAATCCAGGGTGAGCTGGCAAATTGAATACAAAATCAGCTTGATGGTAGGAAGCAGACGGTGACAGTGGAAGGATGCTTGTCGGACTAGAGGCCTGTGACGAGTGGAGTGCCTTAGGTGTCGGTGTTGAGCTAATTACTCTTTGTTATCTATATCAATAATTTGGATGAGAATGTACAAGGCATGATGAGTAAGTTTGCTGACGACACTGAAATAGGTAGTATTGTGTTCAGTGAGGAAGGTTATCAGAAATTGCAACAGGGCCTTGATCAGCTTGGGAAGTGGGCTGAGAAATAGCAAATGGAACTTCATATAGGTAAGTGTGAGGTCTTGCATTTTTGAACATCAAGTCAAAGTAGGAGTTTCAAGGTGAATGGTATGACCTTAAGGAGTGTCGTGAAAGAGAGGGATCTTGGAGTTCAGGTTCACAGTTCTCTGAAAGTGGAGTCACAGGTAGACAGGACAGTGAAGAAGGCTTTTGACATACTGGTCTTTTTCAGTTAAGGCATTGAGTATAGAAGTTGGGAAGTTATGTTGCAGTTATGCAGGATATTGGTGAGGCCGCACTTGGAGTATTATATTAAGTTTTGGTCATCTTTTTATATGAAGGATGTTATTAAACAGGAAAGAGTGCCTCGACTCAATGGTCTGAGTTATAGAGAGAGGTTGGACAAGCTAGGACATTTTCTTTAGAGTGTAGGAGACTGAGGAAGAACCTTATAGAGATGTGTAAGACCATGAGAGGCATGGATAGGGTGAATGCACTCAGTCTTTTTTCCACGGTTGGTGAATTGGGGACTAGAGGGCATCAGTTAAGGTTAGAGAGGAAAACATTAAAGTTAAAAATCACACAACATCAGGTTATCGTCCAACAGGTTTATTTGGAAGCACTGAATTTATAGCAAAAGATTACAGTGTCATGCAACTGAAATAATATATTGAACAAATCTAGATTGCTGTTTAGTCTTTCATCTTTTAGAATGGGTTGCAGGTTTTGGTTCATTAATATGGAAATGCTAGAACTTATTTTAGGTCACATTCTTGACATGACTTAATAAAAAAAAGTGACAACCCAGCTCAGACAATGTATTAAAGGTATGAGGTTAGAATCTGTCTGTATTCCAGTCTTGAGTCAGTCTGATTCACAAACTTGTCAACAAGTCTCACAAACTCGTTTGAGTTTTTTTGAAGAGGTAATGAAGATTGATTGATGAGGGCACAGCGGTCGATGTGATCTATATGGACTTCAGTAAGGCGTTTGACAAGGTTCCCCACGGGAGACTGGTTAGCAAGGTTAGATCTCACAGAACACAGGGAGAACTAGCCACTTGGATATAGAACTGGCTCAAAGGTAGAAGACAGAGGGTAGTGGTGGATGGTTGTTTTTCTGATTGGAGGCCTGTGACCCATGGAATGCCACAAGGCTTGGTGCTCGGTCCACTACTTTTCAGCATTCATATAAATGATTTGGATGTGAGCATAAGAGGTATAGTTAGCAAGTTTGCAGATGACACCAACATTGGAGGTGTAGTGGACATCAAAGAAGGTTACCTCAGAGTACAATGGGATCTTAATCAAATGGGCCAATGGGCTGAGGAGTGGCAGATGGACTTTAACTTAAATAAATGTGAAGTGCTGCATTTTGGAAAAGCAAAACAGAGAAGGACTTATACACTTAATGGTAAGGACTTAGGGAGTGCTGCTGAACAAAGAGACCTTGGAGTGCAGGTTCATAGCTCCTTGAAAGTGGAGTTGCAGGTGGTTAGGATAGTGAAGAAGGCGTTTGGTATGCTTTCCTGTATTGGTCAAAGTATTGAGTACAGGCGTTGGGAGGTCATGTTGCGGCTATACCGGACATTGGTTAGGCCAATGTTGTGAAACTTGAAAAGGTACAGAAAAGATTTACAAGGATGTTGCCAAGGTTGGAGGACTTGAGCTATAGGAAGAGACTGAACAGGCTGGGGCTGTCTTCCCTGGAGCATCAGAGGTTGAGGGATGACCTTATCGAGGTTTACAAAATAATGAGGGATAAATAAACAAGGTCTTTTCCCTGTATTGGGTGAGTCCAGAACTACAGGGCATAGGTTTAGGGTGAGAGGGGAAAGATATAAAAGAGACCTAAGGGGCAACATTTTCACACAGAGGGTGGTATGCGTATGGAATGAGCTGCCAGAGGAAGTGGTGGAGGCTGGTACAATTGCAACATTTAAAAGGCATTTGGATGGGTATATGAATAGGAAGAGTTTGGAGGGATATGGGCTGGGTGCTGGCAGGAGGGATTAGGGTTGGGATGTCTGGTCGGCATGGTTGAGTTGGACCAAAGGGTCTGTTTCCGTGGTGTACATTTTTATGACTCTATGACCTCTTTCATTTTTTTCAATTTCGGGATTTTATTCAAAAAAAGACAACACTTTTGACTGATCCCTACAAATCCGACATAGAGAGAGGGGTGCTAAGTGCTAGGAGTACACTTTCTGTCAGTACTTTATATCATAAACCGGGGATGACCCTGAGATGAGTTTACTCAACTCTGCAATGTGTGCGAGAGAGAGCTGGGTGTTGAAGTTTCATCAGGCATAGGAGGATATTTGGGAGAATGCAAGGAAGATATCAATTTGCAATAGGACCCATGCTTTACAGTTGAAGATTCTCCACAGGGTCCACTTGGTTCTGGACCGTTTGCCAAAATGTAAACCAGGGGTATCTTCAGCATGTCCCACTCTTACCCATTGTCTCTAGTCTTGTAATAGGCTTCAAACATAATGGAGTGCTGTGGCGGGTGCAGTGGAGAGGAGTTTAGGTGTAATGGTGGAGAAGGACCCTATCTCTCTCCTTCTGGGCCTGCCCTCTGTATTCCCTGCAGATGGGCATAAGAAAAATCTTTTCAATATTCTCACGTTCTATGCAAGAAAGAATATCTTGCTAGGCCGGATATCCGAGAAACCCCCTGGGCCTGTCGGGTTGGTGGAAGATTAGTATGGAGCGTATTCCCTTAGATTTTCACAAAACTGAGAATTTTTATAAGACATGGCAGCCCTTTTTGGAATATCCAGGGAGGAGGAAATCTGAACGTATGAGCGTTTTCTTTGGCAGGACTGAGTTATTACTATTTATTAGTTTGTTGTTGGTTATTACTTACTTATTTAGTTAACTAGCCAGTTTGGGTTTTTTTATTCTATACTTTTCTATATATGTTTATACATTTGTACATGAGGACGGGTTGTGTTGTGTTTTTACTTGTGTTGTTTTTATTGTATTGTTTTGTACTTGTAATATTAAAAAAGTCAATTTTTCAAATTAAAATATGTTTTAAATAAAGGGAACCTGAGGGCAACTCTTTTATATAGAGGGTGATACATATATGGAATGAGCTGCCAGCAGAGTGGTTGAGGTGGCTACATTAATATCATGTAAAAGGCATTTGGACAAGTACATGGATAGGAAAGGATTAGAAGGATATGGATTAGTGGTGCTGGAAGAGCACAGCAGTTCAGGCAGCATCTGAGGAGCAGTAAAATCGACGTTTCGGGCAAAAGCCCTTCATCCTGATTTTACTGCTCCTCGGATGCTGCCTGAACTGCTGTGCTCTTCCAGCACCACTAATCCAGAATTTGGTTTCCAGCATCTGCAGTCATTGTTTTTACTTAGAAGGATATGGACCAAGTGCAGGGAAATAGGGTTAACTTTAATGGACATTTTTAGTTGGCAAGGACCAATTTGGGCCAAAGGGCCTGTCTCTGTGCTGTAGGACTCTATGGCTCTATGAAAAACTGGATTCAGCCAACGTGGATTCTGCACAAATTCCAAGATCTCCAACTTCAATGGATATTCAATCACATAAACACAGGACATTTGCACCTATCCTAATAAGCAAGAAGACCAGTTCATCTTGAAAGGAACAACAAAGAGACTATTGTAGGAAATCAAATTTGGTGGAGTGATGAGAGGCCTGCAATTTTACATAATTGAAGGCACCAATCCCTGGTGAAAAGGAAGTCAGAAAGGGTTGAAACAGAAGAGGGAAGGATCCCCCACAATTATTGCCAGAAGAAGGATCACTGCACCAAGAAGGATCCTCACAGCTATCTCTCTCCTCCATTGATCAGCCACAAACTATAGACCTGACAAATAAAGGCACCCAAGAGCACCAACATCAATGTGATCAGTACTCCTGACCTCAGACACCTTCTAAGGTGAAGACCCGTTTGCAAGAACCATAAGAAATAGGATAAATCATGGTACTCACCTGACAGATCCAAACATGTCTTACCACATCAGCGGACACAGCCCAGAGTGAAGGTCTGAAGTCCTCAACAGAGCACCAGCTACAGTCAGCAGGAACAGCCACCTGCACTTCAAAATCGTGTTGTTCCTAGTTAGCTGAAAGAGGGCAGGTGGATTGGCAATGGTGCAGGTCTCAATATTCAGGTACTTGAGACCATATTACTGTTCTGTGCCTAGCAGTATTGTGTTAGACTAATACTATATATTAGTCCTAACCTCTGTACTTGACAGTGTCAATTCCACTGTTTGTAATTTGCCTTTTTTTCTTTTGTTTTCTTGTGATATATTCACCTTTCTATTATTTTCATAATTTTCAATTTCATGTTTCAATAAATGCAGAGATTATTTGCCCTTGAAATGCCTGCCTCCTGTTTTATCACATCACATTCATTAAATAAGTCCAGTGGCACAACCAGGGATCTGGGGGTGATTCAAACCACCTAAAAATCAGCAAATTACTGATTGCAAACCAGAACCCCAACATCCTGAAGAGTGTGATCTACCTTTACTAATTAATCTACCATGTGGAACCTTATCAAAGGCTTTACTAAAGTTCATGTAAACAATGCCTCCAACTCTGCCCTCACCAATCTTTTTGGTTACTTCCTTAAAAACTCAATAAAGTTTGTGAGACATGATTTTCCTTGCACAAAGCCGTGCTTACTACCCCTCATGAGTTATTGCGTTTCCTTGGGATGCCCTGCATCATTACCAACCCACCTCCCGTCTTCCTGCTAACTAGGTGCAACACGATTTTGAAGTGCAGGTGGCTGTTCCTGTTGACCGTAGCTGGTACTCTGTTGAGGACTTCAGACATTGTAGGCCTTCACTCTGGGCTGTGTCCGCTGATGTGGTCACATATAAATCTGATCTTTTAGAATCACCTCCAACAAATTACTCACCAATGATATCAGTCTCAGGTCTGTAGTACCCAGGCTTCTCCTTCCAGCCTTTCTTAAATAAAAGCACAACATTAGCCACCGTCCAGTACTCTGGCACCTCACCTGTGGTTATAGATATCATAGAATCCCTACAGTATGGAAACAATCCATTCAGTTCAACAACTCTGCACCAACCCTCCAAAGAGAATCCTCATATTCACTCATATTTCCCCTGACTAATGTACCTACCCTATACATCCCTTAACACCATGGGCACCTGGAGGAAACCCACAGGAACATGGAGAGAACATGAAAACTCCACACAGACAGTTGCCCAAGGCTGGAATCGAATCCAGATCTCTGGCGTTGTGAAGCAATAGTGCTAACCACTGAGCCACTGTGCCGATGATGCAAATGTTTCTGCTAGAGGCCCCACAATTTCTTCCCTAACTTTCCACAACATCCTGGGCTACACTTGATCTGTTCCTGGAGATTTATCCACATTTATGTTTTCAAAGACCTCCAGTATTTCCTCTTCTGTAATGTGAACTGTTTTCAAAACGTCGATATTTATGTCCCCAAGTTCTCAAAACTCCATTTCTTTCTTCACAGTAAAGACTGATGTGAAATATTTATTTAGTATCTCTCCCATCTCCTGAGTTTAACACATAATATGTCGTTGACCTTTAAGGGACCCTATTCCTTCTATAGTTGCTTATGCTCTTAATGCCTTTGTAGAATCTCTTTGGATATACCCTAGCCTTATATACCAAAGATATCTCATATTCTGTCTTTGCCTTCCTGACGTCCCACTCAAGAATGCCCCTACACCCTTTGTGCATCTATAGTACATAGAACATAGAAGAATACAGCGCAGTACAGGCCCTTTGGCGCTCGATGTTGCGCCGATCCAAGCCCACCTAACCTACACTAGCCCACTATCCTCCATATGCCTATCCAATGCCCGCTTAAATGCCCATAAAGAGGGAGAGTCCACCACTGCTACTGGCAGGGCATTCCATGAACTCACGACTCGCTGAGTAAAGAACCTACCCCTAACATCTATCCTATACCTATCCCCCCTTAATTTAAA
>NC_057720.1:24854380-24855912 GCF_004010195.1 Chiloscyllium plagiosum | reverse complement strand
AGCGACTTGGCTTGTATACCCTTGAGTTTAGAAGGCTGAGAAGGGATCTGATTATTAAAGGATTGGACACTCTGGAGGCAGGAAACATGTTTCTGCTGATGGGTGAGTGCTGAACCAGAGGACACAGCTTAAAAATACGGGGTAGACCATTTAGGACAGAGATGAGGAGAAACTTCTTCACCCAGAGAGTGGTGGCTGTGTGGAATGCTCTGCCCCAGAGGGCAGTGGAGGCCCAGTCTCTGGATTCATTTAAGAAAGAGTTGGATAGAGCTCCCAAAGATAGTGGAATCAAAGGTTATGGAGATAAGGCAGGAAGAGGATACTGATTAGGAATGATCAGCCATGATCATATTGAATGGCGGTGCAGGCTCGAAGGGCTGAATGGCCTACTCCTGCACCTATTGTCTATTGTCTATTGTCTATTGTTATCACACTTTTGAAAGCCTCTCACGTGTCATTCATCCCTTTATTTGCAAACAGTCTATTCCAATCAACTTTTGAAAGTTTTTGTCTGATATCATTAAAATTACTCCAGATAAGAACTTTCATGGAAGCCTTATCTTCTTCCATAACTATCGTGAAACTAATAATGTTATGACCACTAGTCCCAAAGTGTTCCCCTACTCACACTTAAGTCACTTGTCCTGCTGAATTTCCCAAGAGAAGGTCAAGTTTTGTTCCTTCTCTCCTAGGTATATTTTACATATTGACAAAGAAAATTTTCGTGAGCACACTTAACAAATGCCTCACAATCCATGCCTACCTATCCCCCCAGTCCAGGAACTCCCCACATACATTCAAGATACCACCCACACTCTCCACCTCCTCCAAGACTTCCGTTTCCCCCCGCCCCCAACGCCTCATCTTCACCATAGACATCCAACCCTTTACATCTCCATCCACCATGACCAGAGCCTCGAAGCCTTCCGTTTCTTCCTCTCCCCACGTCCCCCAACTTCCACTGACACTCTCATTCGTTTGGCTGAACTGGTCCTCACCTTTAACAATTTCTCCTTTAAATCATCCCACTTCCAGGTAGCTGGGGGAGTCGGTGGGTTTGTAAAAAATGTGTTGAGTCGGTCATCGATGATGGAAATGGAGAGATTCAGGAAGGGGAGGGAGGTGTCAGAGATGGTCGAGGTGTATTTAAGGTCAGGGTGGAATGTTTTGGTGAAGTTGATGAACTGCTCAACCTCCTCGCGGGAGCACGAGGTGATGCCAATGCAGTCATCAATGTAGCAGAGGAAGAGGTGGGGAATGGTGCTGATGTAACTACGGATGATTTAAAGGAGAAATTGTTAAAGGTGAGGACCAGTTCAGCCAAACGAATGAGAGTGGATGGAGGTGGGGGTAAAGGTGCATGCTTGCCTTCATTGACTGGTGTACAAGAACACCCAGATCTCTCTGTACTGCCCCTTTACATAAATTGATTCCATTGAGGTAGTAGTCTGCCTTCCTGTTCTTGCCACCAAAGTGGATAACCATACATTTATCCACATTAAACCTCTTCTGCAATGCATCTGCCCACTCAC
>NC_057720.1:24840919-24854336 GCF_004010195.1 Chiloscyllium plagiosum | reverse complement strand
CCTGGACCATCTCTGACACCTCCCTCCCCTTCCTGAATCTCTCCATTTCCATCATCGATGACCGACTCAACACTGACATTTTTTACCAACCCACCGACTTCCCCAGCTACCTGGATTACACCTCTTTCCATCCTACCTCCTGCAGAAATGCTATCCCGTATTCCCAATTCCTCTGCCTCCGTCATATCTGCTCCCAGAGGGCCAGTTCCACCACAGAACATACCAGATGGCCTCTTTCTTTAAAGACCATAATTTTCCCTCCCACATGGTTGAAGATACCCTCCAACACATCTCATTCACGTCTCGCATCTCCGCCCTCAAACCCCACACCTTGATCCGCAACAAAGTCAGAACCCTCCTGGTCCTCACCTTCCATCCCACCAACCTCCTCATAAACCACATCATCCGCTGACATTTCTGCCACCGACAAACGGACCCCACCACCAGGGATGTATTTCCCTCCACATTCCGCAAAGACCATTCCCTCCGTGACTACCTGGTCAGGTCCATACTCCCCAAACAACCCGCCCTCCCCTCCTGGTACCTTTCCCTGCCACTGTAGGAATTGCAAAATCTGTGCCCACACCTCCCCCCTCACCTCCATCCAAGGCCCCAAAGGAACCATCCACATCCACCAAAGTTTCACTTGCACTTCCACAAATGTCATTTATTGTATTTGTTGCTCCTGATGTGGTCTCCTTTACATTGGGGAGACAGGACGTCTTCTCACAGAGCGCTTCAGGGAACATCTCCGGGACACTTGCACCAATCAACCCCGTCGCACCGTGGCCGAACATTTCAACTCCCCCTTCCATTCTGCTGAGGTCATGCAGGTCCTGGGCCCCCTCCACCACCAGTCCCTCACCACCCAACGCTTGGAGGAGGAACACTTCAACCCCAGGGCATCAACGTCTCCCGGATTAATTCCTGATGAAGGGCTCCTGCCCGAAACATCGATTTTGCTGCTCCTCGAATGCTGCCTGACCTGCTGTACTTTTCCAGCACCTCTCTAATTGAGACTCTTGATCTCCAGCATCTTCAGTCCTCACTTTCGCTTAACATTATGGCAGTCCAGTCAACTTTTGGAAAATTAAAATTCTCCACTATTACAACCCCATTATTCTTACATACATCAAATTCTCTCTACATATTTACTCCTCAATTTCCCTCTGAGTATTGGGGGCCCTATAGTACGGTCCCAACAAGGTGATCATCCCTTTCTTATTTCTAATTTCTGCCGACATAGTGTCGCTGGACAATCCCTCAGAAGTATCCTCTCTAATTCCAGACGAAAGGGATAGCCATGGCCCCAGCTATGACTGTCTATTTATCGGCTACGTAGAACAGTCTAGCTTCCGTAGTTACATCAGCACCATTCCCCACCTCTTCCTCTTGCCTCCTTTTCAGTCCTTCCTATAGCATCTAAAACCCAGACACTAAGCTGCCATTCCTGTCCTTCCCTCCGCAAAATTTCTATAATAGCTATGATATCACTCCTGTTGTACCATGAAGGGGAAGTTTCAGCCCTGAGTTGATGTTTAAGGTTGAGTGACATTTCAGCAGACCTGTAGAAAGATAGAAATGTAAGTCTCTTTAGGGCAATGGAAGAAAGGAGGTAGCATGAAATACAAAGGAATCTGTGATAAGAGTGTCGGGCAGTGTAGATGAAACCATTAAATTTTCCATAATGTGCAAAAAAGAAAGATAAAGCACATCACAGAACACGTTTGTGACTGTAACATGATCTAAAGTTGTTGCATTCAATGTTGAGTCCAGAAGTTTGTCAAGTGCAGTCTTGTAAGATGAGATGCTATTTCCCAAACTTGCTTCCCTAGAACACTAGCAGGTTTTGTAGACAGGAGGGTTTAGTATGCTCTTCTCATTTTTATTTTATTGGGTTAGGCCTCATCTTTTCTTTTTCTTTGTCTTTGCTTACACAAATCATTTTTTACACGAGCATTTGTGTCTCATTGCTGTGCCCATTTTGTTCGGCTTATCCACTCACTCCATCTACTGGTTTAAAATCTTGCAATTTTGTCTTTCTTGGGTTCTGATGTAAGGTCACTCAATCTGAATAGTTACTACTCTCTCCAAATTGAGAGGGCATTCAATCCAACTGCTCCACACCAGCCTTCTTCCACCTTATTCACCAAATCCTTTCAACATATCACTCTGTTGCTTTCTCCTTAACCTACCGATCTGACTTCCCCTTACATACACTTATGCTATTTGCCATATTTACGCCCGGTAAAAGCGTGCCCTACATTCTAATCACAAAAACTATTTTCTTCCGAATTCCCTATTACATTTGTATCTATAGCCTTGGACCTTATATCTATATCCCCTGGTCTGTCAATGTTTGGATCTAAGACCCTTCCTTTAATTATGAGAAACAGCTTTTGAGCAGAATCCATGGCAATTTTAAACACTTGGCGGTGTAGCTAAGTTCCAAAACAAAAACAAGTTTGTCATTTCAACAAATAACAGTTTTTATCGAGGGAGGAGCCGATTTTTGAAGATTAACCATTTTGTTGAGTGTCCCAGTCAGAATTAAGATTAATTGTCATGGGACATGACAGCAAAATGTGATCATTTCTTTTCACCATATCATCAATCATGGTATTCATCTAAGCCCAAGAGTCCAAATGATTAAATGATGAAGGATGCTCATTTCAGTTCCATGTCTATGTACGTATATGGCTTTCTGTAATGATAGCAGTTTATATTGTTGGGATGGAACACTATCAGTGGCATTATTATGTCAGTGAGATCACCTTGTCGTATTACAGACCTGATTTTTCCTCAGTCTTGATGTCTTCAGTAAGTCTTTATTTACAAAAAAATGGTTTTATCTTTGATCTTTAGACATCTGCAGTTCCTGTGGTGGGTGACTGACACCTGGTTTGCTGTGTCTATATTGCAAAGCCTGCAAATGTATCCTAGAATAGAATCTCAGGCCAACAAAAATCTGAATCTACAAATTAACGGCAGGATAAAGGTCTGAGCAATATTAACTTAGGGATGCCAATACACAGAATTTGCTATCTGATGACTGAAACTGCAGAAGTAACAAATTAAAAAGCACTGACAACTATTTCCTTCATTTCTTTTAATTGGCCATAGTTTGATCTATAGTTAGAGACAAAAATAATGCAATATAGACAAGCAGAATGCTGGAAGATCACAGTAAGCCAGGCAGCATCAGGAGGTGGAGAAGTCAACATTTCAGATGTAACCCTTCTGCCCAGTATTGCTGCCCAGGAAACCATGATGTTAGTCTTGAATTTGAGATCCCACGCCTCAAATACTCTCTTCCAGAACACACATTCACCAATTAGTTAAGGCCAATGAGAAGTTTCTGGAAAATGTGGAACAATTTCCATACTTTGGGAACATCCTCTTGATGAAGGCAGACATAGACAGCATACTGTATCAATGCCTAATGACTAAAAGCAGGAAGAAAACTAAATAGGGGGAATTTGGAATGGAGATCGAAGATATCTGAGCACCATAGTTTAACTCTGTTTTTATAGCTATAGGTAAAGTCTGGAACTACATTTGATCTGAATTAAATGTGCCACAAATGAGGTGACAAACCACTGTCAATCCTTTTGTTATATGTTTTAAAACAAAACAGGTCATGATTTTTATTTCGGAATGCCTGATTTCTATAATATTTTGTCTCTGCTTTATATAGAGATGACATTACAGGGATGACATTGAATACTTAGTTGATGGTAAACAGTACAAGGTAAAGAAATAACAATCATCTCTTTGTTCAATACACTTATGTTTTAAAGGCAACATTAACTTCCACTTATATACCAACCTTAATATAGAAAGTTATCCGAAAATGCTTCATGGAAGTGGACACAAAACATTGATGCTGAACTAAATAAGACAATATTAAGAGGGATGAGTAAAGTTTGGTTCATGAGGTCATGTTTTAAGGAGGGTCTGAAGTGAAGGACGTTACAGAAGGAAACTTGAATACCTGAGACTGAAGTGGATATAGACATGATAGTGCATTTATACTGTGTCTCCAGTATTTCCACAATTCTTTTGCTGAAGTTACAGTGGTCACTTGGGAGAACTCTTGTGGAAGTTCAAATTCTGAGTGTGAACTTGACCACAAAGTCGATGATCAAGAGGCAAAAGCACTCCCAACTGTACTAATCTGACATTATTCTGAATGAAGAGTCAAAGCATTAACTCTGTTTCTCTTTCCACAGATGCTGCTGGACCTCCTGAGTTTCTCCAACAGTTTCTTTGATTCTTTGACATTGTAATTGCTGTATCGCCTGCCACTGTTAAGTTCCATGAAGTGTAATTGGTTTGGGAGTCTGGTGTCAGGAGTACAAATAATATCACCTACTGACTGAAGGTGGATTTGAATGATTAGCACCTCAACACTGAACATGTAGATTTGGAAGAAGACACTGCTGTTGGACTGTCCCACAAATCCAATGGATGACATCAAAGATGAGTGCACCGAGAACCCTTTTGCATTGCTTAGAGATCATGCGAGATCAAATCTAGTCTACAAAAAGAGCCATATTTTATTGAGAAAAATATTAACCTCATTTTTATGTTTTGTGTGCAACAATGTAGGCCCTATTTCAGAAAAAAAAATCAATGTATAACTATCAATCTAGCTGCACTGCTAGAGATAGAATAGTTTTACATGGTTAATATTTTAAGGAATTGAGGATATTAGATTATGAATAACCCTGCAAATAACAGATTGTTAAAAATCTGTTTTTCTATTTCAAGTGTTGAATTATCATAGTGTTCACAATGCATATCAGGGAAACACAATGTACAATGATTTTAAAGTATACAATGGATCATCTGTGTTGTCTATAACTGTGCACCCTACATACAATGCAGCACCACCATCATGACGCCAGTTACAGGGATAATCAGTTACACAGTAGAATCCGCTTATTGGTACAGCTTGAGACACCCTTCAAAAATTGCAACATAAAGGAAATTTCTATTAGAGAGGAAACAAGGAAAAGAAGTTCTAATGTATAAAAACTTCCATTTTCCTAAATTCAATGTAACATCTTTACACAGAATGAATAATATCATTGGCGTAAGTTGTATACTTTATATATGTTAGAATTTATTTTAGATTCTGGCTTGTGTTCAGAAGGAGTTTAATGATTGTCAGAATTTTGGAGTCAGAACTTTTAAAAAAATCAGAATGATAAAAGGAACCCTGAGATGATAATGGAGATTTGTTTGCATTGGTAAAGTTTTATGAGTGGACAGAGTAAACATTGAGAGGCACTACCTTGTTTTCTGTTCAGAAGGATCAGGGTTTTACTTTGCTTAGCAGAAAAATAAACAGCTTGGAAGGTTTTGTTGGTCGATTTACAGAGGTCCTGGTTAAAGCTAGACGAATGAAACAGTTTACCCTCGGTAAAGGAGTTAATTCAGAAAAATTAGGTTAAGTGTAAATTAGGTTAAGTTCCACACACATCATTTACTGCATCCGCTGCACCCGATGTGGCCTCCTATACATTGGGGAGACAGGTCGCTTACTTGCGGAACGTTTCAGAGAACACATCTGGGACACCCGCACTAACCAACCCAACCGCCCCGTGGCTGAACACTTTAACTCCCCCTCCCACTCCGCCAAGGACATGCAGATCCTTGGCCTCCTCCATCGCCAGACCATGGCAAGCATTCCCAATGCCCCTCCCCCAAGACCCTCCTCCCTACCTTTTATCTTAGCCTGCTTGGCACACCCTCCTCATTCCTGAAGAAGAGCTTATGCCCGAAACGTCGATTCTCCTTCTCCTTTGATGCTGCCTGACCTGCTGCACTTTTCCAGCAACACATTTTTAAGCTATTTGTAAATAACATGGTTAATTCTAATGTATCTTCTTTTTGTTTGAGTCTCTTTTTATTGCTAAAGCCAATTTTGCTGTATCGTGTGTTTGTGTGTCAATGAAAGGCCACCTTGTTAAATAAGGAAAAGTGACTTGTCCAACTAGATTGACATCTGGGATCTGACCTGTCCAGGAGTAACATCAACTGGGGTCATAACACATCTTACAACTATAATAGCTTACAAATGTGAATATTGTATGACTTCTTTACAAATAAAATAAAATGCTTGTCTCCTACCTCAGTTTTCCTGAGAAAAAGTTATTCTGGTAATAGTCACTTCTTTATAGGTATAAAGGTTGGAACCAGAAAGATTGAACCCTGAATTGCTCAAACTGCTGAGACAAAGGTGACACGGTGGCTCAGTGGTTAGCATTGCAGCCTCACAGTGTCAGGGACCCATGTACGATTCTAGCCTTGGGTGACTGTCTGTGTGGAGTTTGCACATTCTCCCCTTGTCTGTGTAGGTTTCCTCCCACAGTCCAAAGATGTGCAGGTCAGATGAATTGACCATGCTAAATTGCCCATAGAGTTAGGTACATCAGTCAGAGGGAAATGTGTCCAGGTGGGTTATTCTTTGGAGGGTTGGTGTGGACCTGTTGGGCTGAAAGGCCTGTTTCCACACTGTAGGGAATCTAATCTAATCAACTTGATCCATCAGGATCATGCCTCAAAGGTCAGTCTAAATGCTATTGTAAATCTAATTGTACTTCACGAAACAATACCTCTTCTGTGCCTCAGCAGCAGGCCTGCTATTTTGTGCTTTTTTAAACACTTAGAGTTTTGTAAACATCACACTTTCCTGCAGCATTGAAAGCTACAAAGTTTGCCACACACTGACTTCTTTGGCAAGTGCATCAGCTTTCCTTTTTGATAGGCTAATGTCAATTAGAAGTTTCTGAGCTTTTTTTGAAATCTGGAATTCAAATATTTAAAAAGACTCCGTATAACTATGTTCTTGAATGTTCAATTCCTGTTCAAAACATGTATTATTTTATATCATAATAAAATAATTATGGCACTTTTAGAGGCTTCTTCTGCTGCAGTTGTAGTGACTTTACCTCAGAGGTAGGAAGGCACAGGTTCAAGACTCACCTTGATGAGCAAACTGACAATAGCTCCATGGAACAGGGAGCCATACAAGAAGGGGAAGAGAAGAGAAATGTAGCTGTAATTGGGGATAGTATGGTCAGGGGAATAGTCACTGCCCACCAGCAACCCATCCTCCACACCCAGCATCTTCTCTTGCCACCGCACGAGGTGTAAAACCTGCACCCACAATCCCACCCCCTCACCTCTGTCCAAGGCCCAAAGGATCATTTCACATCTGGCAGAGATTTTCCCACACATCCACCCAGCTCATCTACTGCACTCAGTTGCTCTCGATGTGATCTCCTCTACATTGGGGAAACAGGATGCCAACTCGCGAAGTGGTTCAGGCAACATCTCCGGGACACATGCAGCAAACAACCCCACCGTCCTGTGGCCAACCACTTAAACTCCCCCTCCCACTCCCTCAAGGACATAGAAGTGCTGGACCTCCTCCACTGCCAAATCAAAGTCACCCACCAACTGGAGGAAGAATGCCCCCAGTTCATCCTCGGAACACAGATCTTCTTCCACCTCTGGACCCTATAACCACACAGCATCAACATCGACTTCACTAGTTTCCAAATCTCCCCTCCCCCAATCTCATCTCAGATCCAACTCTCTGACTCAGCACCACCCTCTTGACCTGTCCTACTTATCCATCTTTCTTCCCACCTATCTGCTTCACCCTCCCCACTGACCTATCATAATTACACCAGCTGCATCCATCCATCGTTTTCCTACCTACCATCGCCCAGCCCCGACCCTCGATATGTCTCTCAGCACCCTTCCCCCCACATTCCTGATGAAGGCCTTTGCCCGAAACATCGTCTCTCATGCTCTTCAGATGCTGCCTGGCCTACTGTGCTTTTCCAGCGCCACACTTTTTGACTCTAACTCTCCAGCATCTGCAGTCCTCACTTTCTCCTCGGTAAAGATTAGTGGGTAGGCAGAAGATTTGGAAGTCTTTAAAGCCAGTAAAGGACAACCAAGGAAAGCAATAAGGGTGGGAAGTGGGGGTTGGTGGGAGGTGAAGTATGAAGCTAATTTTACTTAAATAAAATGTAAGAAAGGGGCAAGAGTAGACATTGAACTGCCAGAATATGAGGCTGGAGAAGTAGTAATGGGGAACAAAGAAATGGTGGAGGAACTGAATAGGTAATTTGAATCAGTGTTCCCAGTAGAAGGCACCAGTAACATACCAAAACTTAAGAGAGTGGGACAGAGGTAAGTGTCCCTAAGGAGAAGGAGCTGGGAAGGTCTGAAGGTGCATAAATCATGGATGGAAATGTGAGATTATGGACTTTGGGCAGAAGAATAGTGCTGTAGACTATTTTCTAAGTGGGGAAAGGCTTTGGAAATCCGAAGCTCAAAGGGACTTGGGAGTCCTTGTGCAGGGTTCGCTTAAAGTTAACATGCTGGTTCAGTTGGCAATTAGGAAGACAAATGTAATGTTGGCAATCATTTCAAGAGGGTGAGAATACAAGAGCAGAGATGTACTGCTGACGCTCTATAGGGCTCTAGCCACACTGTATTTGGAATATTGTGAGCAGTTTTGGGCCCCGTATCTAAGGAACGATGTGCTGGTATTGGAGGGAGTCCAGAGTAGGTTTTCAAGAATGATTTTGGGGATGGAGAGCCTGTCATATCAGGAGTGGTTTAGGACTCTGGGTCTGTAGTCAATGAAGGGAGGCATCTGATTGAAACTTACAGAAACTTACTTTTCTGCTCCTTTATCTTATAGTCTCATGGTCTTTTGCTCCAGAGGTGTGTAATGACATCTCTGAACAGGTTGATTAGCAATATCCAGAATTGATAAACCCAGTGATTCATTTTTAAAAATCCTTAGTCTCTATTACATGTATTTGCTGTTCTCAAGTCACATGTTATAGTACATTCACATGATACTTTGCCTGTCTGGATTTTTTTTTCACACCAGTTATCCGTACAAATCAATTTGCTAGGTTAAGCAGTAATTTCACAAATTGAAGATAGAGTCATAGAGTCATACAGATGTACAACATGGAAGCAGACCCTTCGGGCCAACTCATCCATACTGACCAGATATCCCAACCTAATCTAGTCCTATTGACCAGCATTTGGCCCATATCCCTCTAAAGCCTTCCTATTCATATGCCCACCCAGATGCTTTTTAAATGTTCTAACTGTACCAGCATCCACCTCTTCCTCTGGCAACTCATTCCTTATACGCATTACCCTCTGCGTGAAAAAGTTGTCCCTTAGGTCCATTTTAAATCTTTCCCCTCTTACCCTAAACTTGTGCCTTTTAATTCGGGAATTCCCCACCCCAGGGAAAAGACATTGTTTATTTATCCGATCGGTGCCCCTCATGATTTTATATACCTCTATAAGGTCACCCCTCAGCCTCCAACGTTCCAGAGAAAACAGTCCCAGCCTATTCAGTTTCTCCCTGTTGCTCAATTCCTCCAACCCTGGCAATATCCTTTTAAATCTTTTCTCAACCCTTTCAAGATTCACAACATCTTACCGATAGGAACAAGACCAGAATTGGATGCAATATTCCAAAAGAGGCCAAACCAATGCCCTGTACAGCTGTAACATGACCTCCCAACTCCTATACTAAATGCTCTGACCAATAAAGGAAAGCATACCAAATGCCTACTTCACTATCCTATCTACCTGTAACTTCACTTTTAAGGTACTATGAACTTGCACTCCAAGGTCTCTTTGTTCAGCAACACACCCCAAGACCTTACCATTAAGTGTATAAGTTTGATTTGCTTTTCCAAAATGCAGCACTTCACATTTATTTAAGTTAGAGTCCGTCTGCCACTCCTCAGCCCATTGGCCCATTTGATTAAGATCCCATTGTACTCTGAGGTAACCTTCTTCACTGTCAACTGCACCTCCAATTTTGGTGTCATGCGCAAACTTGCTAACTATACTGTAGGGAACTCCACACTGTAGAGAATCTAACCTAATCTAATCTAATACTTCCTATGTTCACATCCAAATCATTTATTTAAATGACAAAATGCCGTGGACCCAGCACCGATCCTTTTGGCACTCCACTGGTCATAGGCATCCACTCTGAAAAGCAACCTTCCACCACCACCCTCTGTCTTCTACCTTCAAGCCAGTTCTGCATCCAAATGGCTAGTTCTCCCTGTATTCCATGAGACCTAACCTTGCTAACCAGTCTACCATGAGGAACCTTGTCAGACGCCTTGCTGAAGTGCATATATGGGGTGGTTATATTGGGAATACACCTTTAGCATCATTTGATTCTATATTGAACAAGCTGACAACAACTGATAACAGGATTCAACCTTAAGCCAATTTCTCTCACAATATTTTCATTTAAAATACAGGACTTTTAACTAATGGGTGTGTGCCAGATACCAATTCAGGTTTTGACTATGAAAAGTCAGTGGGTTGCCCATCCCTCATATAACATACGTCTTCAAACTACGCATAGGATAGGGACACTTTTTTCCTCTGAAGAATGCAGTCTTTGCATCTACAAAGCCAGGAGACATTCCATTGGCATCAACAAGATGGCAGGTCAGTGAATGCCTCCAAAGGATGCCAACAGATAATTTGTCAAAATTCAAAACTGTACTGTTTTCTCTCTTGTTACATAGATGTCACACACTTGTCAGCATATTTGCATTGACTAAATCCAGAGTTAAGGTTTAACTTGATTCTAGATGTTGACCACCAAATTATTGTAGTTGAAGTATTTTGCAAAGGGTAATCCCTTTTAATCTATACTGTCTTTGAGCAATAAAGATAGCCAAATCTCTCCACAGTAGCATGTAGAGTTGTCATATTGATCTTGGAAATATAATTTTGTCAAATAATAATAGGAGAAATTTATTGAACCAATTCTTTCAAGATTATGCCTCGCTAACTTAATTTGCATAAAAATGCAGGTACGTATTTTTACAATAATCCAAAAATCCAAAGCAATAATTGAAAAAATAAACTCACCAGAATTTTCAATGTAAGTTTCCACTTCTCAAATGATGTAAAAGTTGTCCCAACACAGAGTGTAATTGACATACAAATGTGTTGGTGGTTTCTTGGTCAACAGCAATGCCACTATGCTACAGCTGGAGTATTTCCCTATATGTTAGTTCACATAATATTTACCACAAAGATTGCCATTTTGTTGGCATTAATATCTTGAAATTTATTAGTAATACTAACTATTTACATTGCTCTACTATCACAGCTTCATGTATAATCTTGATTATATAACTGAATATTACATGTGCATAACTGATTTACTGAACGCTCTACATTGACTCCATTGCACTGACAGAGTGACTGAAGGTGAGGTGGGTAGCTTCATGTTAAAACATCAAATTGTCATGTGTTATGTAACTTTCTTAAGGAACACTGACTATCTCATCTGGAGTCAATGTAATAACATACAACACCCATCTCCCCGATTTTTCCTTTAAAAAACGGGACTCCTTTCCAATAAACATTACACATTTGTTTCTACAATTCGATAATATTTTGGTGAATATATGAAATTACCAGATCTATGCAGTTATCATGACTTATCTGTGCACCTTTACTCTGTGGGGTGCTGTCTGTCATCTCAGATTAATGTGTATTCCTGATGTTGGACTATTGCCCGAAACGTCGATTTTCCTGCTCCTCGGATGTTGCCTGACCTGCTGTGCTTTTCCGGCAGCATTCTAATCCTGATTCAGATTAATGTTCACTATTTGTTAGAGATGTGTGCTTATTTTCTAGCATGACGTCTGTGGATCTGAATTATCATTTTGCTTTGACTATGTGCGATTTGATTGTCACCTATTTCATTGTAGGACTCAACCATTGCACATTACAACATTGTATGACCTAGGGTGGACTCAATGACATAATATCTTTCCATGAACCCATGTCTGTATGAAAATCTCAAGCTCTCCTGTGTTGTAATTTAAGTTGGGACAGCTATTTGTGTTCTTGTTGATCATACTCTTGCACCATTTGGAACTGTCTGACAAACATTAGCACTTCCGTTGATGGTAAATCTTTACCTTGAGGATTTAGCATAGTTACCCCTAAATCATGGCAAATTGCTTTACATTTGACTTGCGTGGGTTTTACTGCATGAACAGTGCATTCTGTGAGGCTATTGGACTATTGAACAGACCATTTCCGGCACATCTTAAAGGCCATCGCCAGATGCAATTTGTTGTGGAACATTAAAGTTACTGAAGGTGATATGGAAAATAAAGAACATGAAAGCCTGGGAATGTTTAAAGCATAAAGAATGTTTAAACCATGGCAATCTGTGGTCTGTGGAAGGCAAGATGGGATAAGAATAGGGGAATGTTCTTACACCAATTAGCAGAGTAAGGTTAATGCTGAAAGGTCACCATAGCGAGATGAGATAACACAAGTAATAAAGCAAGTTTCTCTGTTAAGTGCTATTATGACAGGATTGGGACAGTAAATATTTGGGACATGACATTAAAATATGTTAGTTAGTTATAATTAATAGTTAGTAGAGTCAGCTTGAGACAGGAGATTATTGTAGCAGAATTAACAACAAACATCTAACCGTGACATTAGAATGACATTAAGTAGAATGTACAACTAAACAGATAAAGGGAACTAACATCACTGGTTTATTGTGTAGCTAGAGTGAGGTACTTTGATTAATATAGTTGGACATGCTGATAAGCTAACAGAAACATGATAAAAAAAAATATAAAAATCCACGGCCCCTGAGGTTCATGGGTATTCGAGAATCTACATTCTCAGTGTCACGGTTTTTTGTTTGCAAATAAAAGACCTACTTCTTGAAGAACTCTCTGCGTCTCCTGATGATTCTCTATATTTTCTCCACAACAGTGGCAGTCAATCTGTCAAAGACTGTTGCACAATGTTATATTTGCTTTGTTGCGTAAAAGGAAATTTGGTGAAGTAGTCAGTTACCAGAACGTAATCATGCCCTTAAGGCATGAAAAATATCAGTGTGATCTCTGACTGGCACTACAACTCAAAAGAATCTCCTGTGGAGAGAGAGAGATGCTCTCACTTTTTGTGTTTGATGGTGTTGACATCTTTCACACAATTAGTTGATCAATATCTTTATTTATTCTGGGTCAATATATATTTCTTTACATGTGTCAATTTCTTGGGTTTTTATCTATTCCTATGTGATCAGTGTTTATACGGTCCTGTTAGATGGGACTTGATCGATGTTTTCAGGTCACCATCGATGATTATTGTTTTGATCTGTTTATTCACTAGTAGGTCTGAAGAAATATCTTTGTTTCCTGAGGGATTTGGAAATTTCCTAACAGCATCAGAAATAAACATTTGGGAATTTGGCTAGTTTTGTACTTCTGAAGCATACCCTTGGATCTTCACAAATAATCAATGAAGTCATTGTTCTCTAAATTCAAATCAATTCCAATGG
>NC_057720.1:24834700-24840419 GCF_004010195.1 Chiloscyllium plagiosum | reverse complement strand
CTGAACCTTTTGTTTGTGGTCCATATCCTGCCATTGGAAATGTAGGAAACATGAGGACCACTTTTGATGAGGCAGTCAGTTTGCTTGTTACCTCTAGAAACTTGAGGATGGTGAGCAGATATCTGAGTCAGGAAGGTTAATAAAAGTCTCAAGATATTGTAGATTGTCAGCCTCACAGTCATAGGTGGACCTCACTAAAGTAGGCCAAAAGAGATGGTTCGGTAAGATGAAAGTACTATAGAGAGGTGATTTAAAACAGTTTTCACACATAAAAGGCCATATATTTCAAGTAAAAGAAAAGGCCACCATGTTGGAGTGACAAACCCCCCATTGTTGGATGATCAGCAGTCCCAAAAATGTCAATGAAAATAGCAAATGCAAGAGTTTTTTTACCTTGGTGTCCTGGGTGGGAGATTTGTTAGTGTGGTTCGGGAGGGTTTAAACAAGTTTGGCAGGGGGCAAAGCTATATATCTGAGAGAGGGTAGTTGTAGATGGGGCAGTGACAGGATGTGGTGAATCTATTGGAAAGGCTTTTCATTGGAAAGGGATCAGTTAAAGTGTGTCTGATTTAATGCAAGGAGTGTCAGAAATAAGAGTGATGAACTTAGAGCATGGATCAATACTTGGACTTACGATGTTGATGCCATAACAGAGACATGGGTTTCACAGGGGCAGGAATGGTTGCTTGATGTTCCAGGGTTTAGAGTGTTTATAAAGAACAGGGAGGGTGGAAAAGGAGGAGGTGGTGTAGCGTTGCTAATCAGAGAGTGCATCACAGCTACAGAAATGAAGATTGTTGAGGAAGGTTTGTCTACTGAGTCAGTATGGGTGGAAGTTAGGAACAGCAAGGGAGCAGCCACCTCATTGGGGATTTTTTACACACACCCTAATTGCAGTAGGGAGATTGAAGAACTCATAGGCCAGCAGATTTTGGAAAAATGCAGATGTAGCAGGGTTGTTGTTATGGGTGACTTCAACTTTCCCAATATCGACTGGAATCTCCTTAGTGCAGATGGTGTGGATGGAGCCATTTTAGTCAGGTGTGTTCAGGAGGGTTTCCTTACTCAGTATGTGGACAGGCTGTCGAGGGGAGCAGTCATTTTGGATTTAGTGCTCGGCAATGAGCCAGGACAGGTGTCAGTTCTCGCTGTGGGAGACCACTTTGGTGACAGTGACCACAACTGCCTCACATTTACCATAGCCTTGGAGAGAAAAAGGAGCAGTTACCAAGGGAAGGTATTTAATTACGGAAAAGGAAATTATGACGCTATCAGACAGGAGTTGGGAAGTACAGATTGGGAGCAATTGTTCCACAGAAAGGGCACAACAGACATGTGACTATTTAAGGAATAATTGTTGCCAGTGATGCACAAATTTGTTCCTCTGAGACAGGCAAGAAGGGGTAAGATTAAGGCGCCTTAGATGAGAAGAACAGAGGAGATTCTTGTCAAAAGGAAGAAGGCAGCTTATGTAAGGTGGAGGAAGCAAGGATCTAGCACAGCTTTAGAGTTATACAGGCTTACTAGAAAGGAGCTCAGAAATGGACTGGGGAGAGGCAGGAGGGTGGCACGAAGAAGGCATTTTACTCATACATGAGGAATAACAGCATGATCAGGGAGAAGGTAGGGCCAGTCAGCGATAGTGTAGGGAACATGTGCGTGGAGTCTGAGCAGATAGGGGAAGCCCTAAATAAGTTTTTTGCTTTGGTTTTCACTAAGGAAAGGGACTTTGTTGTGAATGAGAACTTTGAGGAGCTGGGAAAGGAGCTTGAACAGATCAAGATTGATGTGCTGGAAATTTTGGTAAACATTAAGATTGATATGTCCCCAGGGCCAGATCAGATGTATCCTAGGTTGCTCTGGCAAGTGAGAAAGGGGGTTGCCAAGCCACTGGCAAAGACCATTGTTTCCTCACTCTCCACGGGACTCGTACCGGAGGATTGGAGGAAGTGAATGTTCTTCCTCTTTTCAATAAGCGGTATAGGGAAATCCCTGGCAATTACAGAGCAGTCAGTCTTATATCTGTGGTTAGAAAGGTTTTGGAAAGAATTCTGAGGGATAGGATTTATGACTATTTGGAAAAGCATAGAGTGATTAAAGGCAGTCAGTATGGCTTTGTGAGGGGCAGGTCTTGCCTCATAAATCTTATTGAGTTCTTTGAGGATGTGACAAGAGAGGTCAATGAAGGTTGAGCAGTGGATGTGGTGTATATGGATTTCAGCAAGGCATTTAATAAGGTTCCCCATGGCAGGCTCATTCATAATGTCAGGAGGTATGGGATACAGGGATATTTGGCTATCTGGATTCAGAATTGGTTGGATGACAGAAGGCAGAGAGTGGTTGTAGATGGAAAGTATTCTGCCTGGAGGTCAGTGTTGAGTGGGGTCCCGCAGGGCTCTGTTCTTGGGCCGCTGCTCTTTGTAGTTTTTATAAATGACTTGGATGAGGAGGTTGAGGGGTGGGTTAGTAAATTTGCATATGACACAAAGGTTGGAGGTGCCGTTGATAATATCAAGGGCTATTGCAGGCTGCAGCATGACATAGGCAGGATGCAGAGCCAGGCTGAGAAATGGCAGATGGAGTTCAACCTGCATAAATGCGAAGTGATGCATTTTGGAAGGCCGAACTCGAATGCTGAATCTGGGATTAAAGACAGGATTCTTGGCAGTGTGGAGGAACAGAGGGATCTGGGTGTGCAAGTACATAGATCCCTCAAAGTTGCCACCCAAGTGGATAGGATTGTTAAGAAAGCATATGGTGTCTTGGCTTTCAATAACAGAGGGATTGAGTTTAAGAGCTGCAAGGTTTTGCTGCAGCTCTATAAGTCCCTGGTGAGACGACATTTAGAATATTGTGTCCAGTTCTGGTCGCCTTACTATAGGAAAGATACAGAGGCTTTGGAGAGCGTGCATAGAAGGTTTACCAAGATGCTGCCTGGACTGGAGGGCTTGCTTTATGAAGAAAGGTTGAATAAGCTTAGACATTTGTTTCTGGAGAGAAGAAGGAAGAGAGGAGACCTGATTGAGGTGTGCAAAATAATGAGAGGAATAGATAGAGTCAATAGCCAGAGACTTTTCTTCAGGGCAGCATTGACTGGTATGAGAAGCCATAGTTTGAAGATAGGTAAAGACAATGACTGCAGATGCTGAAAACCAGATTCTGGAGTAGAGTGGTGCTGGAAAAGCACAGCAGTTCAGGCAGCATCTGAGAAGCAGTAGTTTGAAGATATTAGGAGGAAGGTATAGAGGAGATGTCAGAGGTAGATTCTTTATGCAGAGAGTTGTGAATGCATGGAATGCGTTGCCAGCTGTGGTGGTGGAAGCGAAGTCATTGGGGACATTTAAGTGACTGCTGGACATGCACATGGATAGCAGTGAGTTGAGGGAGGCATAGGTTAAGTTACTATATTTTACATTAGGATTAAATCTCGGCACAACATCGTGGGCCGAAGGGCCTGTTCTGTGCTGTACTTTTCTATGTTCTATGTTCTATTTCTTTCCATCTGGCGTTTTTATCAAATAATTCACCTCACTCAATCTCCTTTCAACTACATAAGGCCCAGTAAATCTTACCTTTAAAATTTCATCTATTGCTGGTAGTAATGCTAATACTTTATCATCACTAACAAAATTACAATTTTTTGATTTTTTTGTTTGCTTCCTTTTCATCACACACTATTCTACATTTAATGTTGTCTAGCCAACTCACCCGCTTTATTTGACTTCTCCCTAAAATTTGACATATAGTCCAAATATGTGGCCTCCGAACTCTGACTCACCAATTAAGTGCTTCTTTACCTCATTGCCAAAATCTAATTGAAATACACTGAATTCATTAGGTACATTCCTAATTGCAAAAAGTACAAATGGAATTCCTTTATCTCAATCCTTTGGGTAGCCTTATATAAGCCCTCAACATGGTCTTTAAAGTTTGAGGACACCACTCTAATACTGCCTGCAATTGTGGATGGGTACACAGTGGATTTGCATTATTTTATTTCTAAGCTATCCAAAACCCCTTTGAATAATTTTGATGTAAAATTTGATTATTGATCTGATTGTATTTCTGTAGGTAGTTTAATAAAATATTGAAGTAGCTCTTCTCTAATCATTTTAGCCATGATACTGCACAATGGATTGGCCTCTGGAAATCTAGTGGACACATCTATTATTGTCAACAAATACTGATTTTCACATTTTGTTCTAGGTAGGCGCCTAAGCAATCAAATAAAACCCTTGCAAAGGTTCCTCAAATTGAGAATGGGTCTTAAAGTTGCTTGTTTGATTACTGCCTGAGATTTCCCCTTTCTATACCTTACTGGTAATACACCTTGATGAACTTCTGCCCATCTCCTCTGCCTGAATAAGTAGTGGTCTCCATTTGCTAATGAAGACTTCATTTTTAAGATAGCAATATTCTGGGATACAATCAGATGCTTCATCTGTGCCCGCTTTTTGATACGGCTGCTTTAGTTTTTCATCTTTCTGTGTAATTTAGCTAATTTCTCTGAGCTAAAAATATTCACTTTTTCCTCCACTTGCTCTTGCTTTTTTTTCAACCATTTATTCAAATATAGTTTTTTTTATAATTGAACTTAAACATCCTTATCTTTATTCTTTGATTTCTCCACCTGTTTTCACCTGTGGCTTTGGAACCTTGAAATCCCAGAATTTACTTCCTGTAATAATTGCCCGATTTCAACCACAGTAGGCATCACTCCCACTTGTGAACTGGCTATATCATTATCAAGGATAAGCTGCATCCCTGGACAGAAAATTTCTCTATTCTACCACCACTTCATCACTTTTCCCTGGACTCTCCAACCTCATTTTATACAAGGAAACACTACTCTTCACACCATGAATTCCACATATTACCAATTTTTCTGGCAATACTCCTTCTTAATAGCATATCTCCTTATCTCTCACCATCGAAGATTGACTTGCTCCTATATCTCTTAAAATCTTATGTTCTTCACCTACTCCTTCTGGCATACATGATTAAATCTTACCCATGCAGGTAAAATTCTTTAAAAAGATCTGGCAGTTTTTTTTCCCAACCAACCCTGATCAGTTGTATATTCTTTTGCAGCTTATTATGTGCCTTCTATTACCACTCCAACAAAACTCACTGGCTTACCCTATTTTCCCATATCCATCTTCCCACTGCTTTTTCTAACCCACCAACACTGCGACTTCATGTGGCCTACTTTATTGCAGTGAAAACACCTGAGCCTTTTCAATTCTCTTTCCCCTTCTCATTACCCTGTGGTAAACTATCCTTATGATCTTCAATGAGATCTCCTGTTCCCTTACCACTTGAGGATTTCTCTTTTCCCCTCACAGATTGAAATTGATATGGGAAGCCAATTTTTAATTTATGAACCAATTCTTAATCATCAGCCATTTCAGCTGCTAATTTTGCCATTTTAACTCTCTGCTCTTCTACATGAGGTCTTACTACTACAGGAAATGAATTGTCGACCTCTGTGGGATATAGGTAAAGTAGTGTTACTTCTGCATTTATAATTACTTATGCAAGGTAAATGAACTCACATCAGTGTGTAATTGTTTCAACTAAGAGCTGAGTCAACAAGAATGCAAACTATGTGGAGGAAATACATAATTGATTATGTATTAGCTAAAATTGTATGCAAGAATGAAACGTGACAGCAAAACAATGGTAGATGTTACAGACAAATAGATAAGGTGCTGTGAGG
>NC_057720.1:24761076-24834658 GCF_004010195.1 Chiloscyllium plagiosum | reverse complement strand
AAGTTAAAAATCACACAACACCAGGTTATAGTCCAACAGGTTTAATTGGAAGCACAGTAGCTTTCAGAGCGACGCTCCTTCATCAGGTGGTAGTGAACTGGTATTGTGTGATTTTTAACGATCTAGAGCCTTCTCTTGCCTTTATCTAGGACTGATGTACGTACTGTAAAGGAACTAATTACATTGAAGCAGATTTTTAATCTGGACTACAAGTAATGGTAGCACCTTTGGAGCATATGGAATAGGGATTAAAGAAAAATTGATTTACAGAGCTGGCTGTTGGAAATTGGACTAGAGTAATGCAGTCATACAGCATGAAAACAGACCCTTTGCTCTAACTCATCCATGCCAACCTGGTTTCCCAAATTAAACTAATTCCATTTGCCTGCATTTGGCCCAAATTCCTTTAAGCCTTTTCTTTTCATGTCCCTAACTAAATGTCTTTGAAATGTTGTAACTGTACTTGTATCTATCACTTCCTCTAGCAGTACATTGCACATACGAACCACCCTCTGTGTGAAAAACTTGTCCCTCAGTCCCTTTTAAATCTTTCTCCACTCACTTTAAAATTATGCCCTCTGGTTTTGAACTCCCTGACCCAAGGGAAAAAGACCTTTGGTATTTACGCTACCTATGCCTCACATGATTTTACAAACCTCTGTAAGATCACCCTTACAGAGGGTGAAAAGAGTCCAAGCCTATCCAATCTCTCCTTCTAACTCAAACCCTTCAGCCCTGCCAACATCTTTGTAAATCTGTTCTGTTTACTTTTCAATTCAATTTTTTTTTAGGTTGCCCCAAAAATTGCTGATGGATTTTAGTAGAGAACTCTCCATATGTCCTCCCTTCCCTTTTACAGTCAGTCTCCCAATTGCACCCCTAGCCCACATAACCTGTACCCACTGCAAAAACTTTGAAAGTGTCTGTCACCTTTAAGGTTTCCGGAGCATCAATGTTTGCACAGTAGAATTACCTTGTCTGGTAGTACAAACTATAAAGAGCAACAGACTCAGTATTATTCACTTTCCACTGACAGGTTATGTACTGGAGATCAGAGGTTGAACATCGTAAATGTATTTCATCTGAAAGCAAAAGGTAGATTATAGGTCAATGAGCAGGTGAAACACAGCAAGCAAAAAGAATATGAAATACATTTGTTAGTTTAACCCAATTGTATTTTTACATTGTAAAACAAATATCTGTTAGAAAGGCATGTATTTTGTAATTATTTATGGGACGTCATAGAATCTTTTTTGAAAAGACTGAGGAAGTCGACACTTTTTTAATAGTATACTGCACGTATTGAGATTGAAGAGTGTCGATACTTGGCATTAATTTGCTTTAAAGTCACCTGAAGAATAGGGAGTTACAGCTGATACTGCATCTGACCAGGCACTCCAGAACCCATCAAACGAAATGCCATCAGGTTTGGTGCGCAGTCGGACCATATACCTGATTCCCGCCTTTAAGTTTTGAAGATCATGCTGCTGTTTGGCATTAACAGTCTCTCTCTGAAAGAAAAGATTGGTTAGCTATTAATTTAGCACTTAAAAGAGAAAATAGCCTGTAGAACAAGGGTTTTAATCCAGTGCACATCAAAGGGATTAGGTCATGATCCTCCTACTGGCATTAAAGAAGAAAATACTCTCTGTTTGACTGTAGCACCGAGATTGTGTGATTTGTTGCAGTGGACTCCAGGCCAGTCATAGAGTCACAAAATCATAGAGATGTACAGCACGGAAATAGACCTTTCAGTCCAAGTCGTCCATGCTGAGCAGATATCATAACCTAATCTAGTCCCATTTGCCAGCGCTTGGTCTATATCCCGTTAAACCCTTCCTACTCATATACACATCCAGATATAACATTACATGTTGTAATTGGATCAGACTCCACCACTTTCTCTGGCGGCTCATTCCATACATGCATCACCCTTTACGTGAAAAAGTTGCCCCTTAGGTCCCTTTTAAATTTTTCCCTTCTCACCCTAAACCTATGCCTTCTAGTTCTGATTTCACCACCCCAGGGAAAGGGGGTGTCTATTTACCCTAGTCAAGCCTCTCATGATTTTATAAACCTCTATAAGGTCACCCCTCAGCCTCCAATGCTCCACTTATTCAGCCTCTCCCTATAACTCAAACCCTCCAACCCTGGCAATATCCTTGTAAATCTTTCCTAAAACCTTTCAAGTTTCAACATCCTTCCGATCAGAGGGAGAACAGAATTGCACACAGTATTCCAAAAGATCCCTAACCAATGTCCTGTACAGCTGTAACATGACCACCCAACTCCTATACTCAATAATCTGACCAATAAAGGAAAGCATACCAAACGCCTTCTTCACTGTGCTATCTACCTGTGACTCCACTTCGAAGGGACTATGAACCTACACTCCAAGGTCCCTTTGTTTAGCAAAACTCCACGGGACCTTACCCTTCAGTGTATAAGCCCTGTTCTGATTTGCTTTTCCAAAATGCAGCACCTTGCATTTATCTAAATTAAACCCCATCTGCCAATCCTCAGCCCATTGGCCCATCTGATCAAGATCCAGTTGCAATCTGAGGTAACCGCCTTCGCTGTCCACTACACCTCCAATTTTGGTGTCATCAGTAAACTTACTAACTATACCTCCTATGTCACATCCAAATCATTTATATAAATGATGAAAAGCAGTGGACCTAACACTGATCCTTGTGGCACACTGCTGGTCACAGGCCTCCAGTCTGAAAGGCAATCCTTCACCACCACCCTCTGTCTCATGTTTGAAGTCATTAGATCTGAACATTTGCTGCTCCATAAACAAGTCTGCCTTTGTATGTGTCTAATTATGTATGTATTATGTCTTATTTAGTATCCAGTCTAGCTTTCACCATCCTTATAATATGAGACTGGAACTGAACTCTAACTGAATAATGTAAATAACTGACTTTGCACCTCACGCAATATGACAAAGAAGTGACTGTGAATTAACGTCACTAAGCAGAGAGAAGCTTATGTGGGTAGGAAAGTGGTGGGAGTAAACAGCGAAGTAAGAAACCAGAGTTAAATATCACCTGATGAACTGACTACCTTAGAACAAGAAACAACAAGCCATTTGAAATCCTATTTTTAAAGATTTTACGGTCTCAATTTCTCAGCGATGCTTCATTGTTCTACCAATGGACTAAATGTCCTCCTTCTGTGTAATGTGCTGTGTTCCTAAGATTTATGTAGGGATGATAGTGAATATAGTAACGGTATCTTGGAACTTCCCAGGTTACATCAGGTCAGTTTCATGACATGATTGGAAACGTTATTAATTTGATTTGATTTATTATGGTCACATGTACCTAGAAACATTAAAGTTTTGTTTTGCATGCAGTATAACTACATCATACCATACAAAGTGCATCAGGGTAATAGGAACAAGCAAAGTGTTGCTTTTGATTTCATCTTACTGCTAATGTACCAAATAAACTCTTAAAAAAGAATATATATATATATATATATGCCAAAGCAAACAATACTTTTCTCTCATTGGATTTACTCACCTTTTCTGAGGCAGGGCCAGATTTATCCTTCCAATAGCTAATCTCATATATTAGAAATTCATTTATATCTGGATTTCTTGGTGGGATCCAATTGATCTGGAGCTGGTGTGGCTTTCCATTTAAATACACAGCCAGGTTAGAAGGTGGGCCTAGGAGAACTGGGTTAAGAGATAGAATGACAATATTTAAACAAATGACCAGTTTTAGTTTGTTAATAATCTTGTCTTACAAGGAACATTGTTAATCAAAAGATATTTGAGAATAGCTGCACCAGAATCATTCTGGTGATGTTCTTTCATTATTTACATTCATAACAACATGAATGTAAATTTTGTAATCACAGAATCTGTATAGTGTGGAAGCAGGTTGTTCAGCCCATCAAGTCCACACTGGCCATCCTGAAGAGCATCCCTCCCACCCTGCCCCTGTAACTCTGCACTTCTCATGGTGAATCCATCTAACCCACACATCCTTTGACTGTGGGAGGAAACTGGAGCACCCAGAGGAAAGCTATGCAGTTACAGGAAGAGTGTGCAAACTCCATGTAGAACACTCAGGGTAGGATTGAACCTGGGTCCTTGGGGTTGTGAACCAGCAGCGCCAATCACTGAGCCACTGCACTGTTGCTTATCTCCTTACACGCACCAAACCCTAATTACATAAATTTTGTAATGTCACCTATTTGCAACACTTAGGCATAGATCAAACATTTGCAGCTTTTTGCAAATAGAATATTATAATCCTTGACCCCACCATCCTTGCAAACTGCATTGCATCTCTAAAATCTCAGTCCTTTCCAAATTTCTTGTTCATGTTATCTTTCCTGGAATTCCATGCTTGATTCCCTCTAATCCTATGCCACATTACCGAAACAACTCTTATTAAAATCAAAAATGACATGCAGTATGACTATGGTAAAGATAAACATTCCCTCCTCATCCTATTGAATTGGTTTCAGTCTTTGAGACAGTTGATCACAACAACCCACCAACATCTCTCTAGGTGGATAAAATTAACTCAGCTGATTTCATTCTCATCTATCAAAGCATAGTCAAAATATCCCTTGCAATGTGTTCTTTTCCCATTTCTGCATCGTTGCCTCACTTGTGCCCCAAGGATCTATCCTGGACCACCTCTGTTTTCCCAACTATATTCGGTTCCTCTGTTGCATGATCTGAAAACACAAATTTAGTTTTGACATGTGTGCTGATGCTACACTGCTCTATCTCAGTACTAACTCTTTCAACATCTCCACTGTTGCTAAATTAACAGCTTGCTCAGTTGACATCGAGTACTTGATAAGCAGAAATATTGTCCAATTAAATATTGGGAAGACTGATGCCATTTTCTTCAGACTTGACTGTAAGCTATGTTTCCTCACGACTGACTCCAACCTTCCTCTAGGCAACTATTTGAGATTAAACCATACTGCTTGCAATTGCAAACCTAGTGTCATATTTGCAACTGAGATTGGTTTCAAGCTATATATTTGCACCATTTCTAAAGTTGCCTATTTCCACATTCTTATCAGTACCCAAATTCATCCCTGTCTTTGCCTCTCTGGTGCTCTTGTTGATTCTAGAGTTGACTTTTCCATTGCGCTATTGGATGGTCTTCCGTGTTCTATACTCTGTAGACTTGAAGTTATTCAAAAGGGTGCTGCTCATATCCAGCTTACATATTGCACATGTTAGCTGTTAAACTACCTGCACTCATGTAATTCTGGCAGCTTGAGCATCCGATTTTAGTTGCTTCACATTGATGATTGTGCCTTCACCTGCCAAGGCTGTAAACTCTGGAATTTCCTCCCTAAAACTCTTACCTCTCAGATTCACTTTCCTCTTTTAAGATGTTTCTTAAAGTCTATCTCTATGTCTAATCTTTGTGTCATCTGCTTTAATATCACCTTATGTGGTTTATGCGATCTTCTGTTAGTGAAGCACAGTATTAGAGACACTATATAAATACAAGTTCTTGTATTTAAAGTAAGAGTGACATTGATAGTATTTAAGATGATCACATTTAGCCAACTTTATGATGGCCAGAAAATGAGCAAAATAAAATGAATATGGTTTATTTCATCCATGGGTTGAGAGCTTTGCTGGCCAGCCCAGTATTTATTGCCCATCCCTAAGGGCAGTTAAGAATCAAATATGTTGTTATGGGTCTGGAGTCACAAGTAGTCCAGACCAGGTAAGAGTGGCAGTTTCCTTTCCTGAAGGATATTAATGAACCAAGTGGGTTTGTCCCAACAATGACAATGGATTCATGGTCATCATTAGACTCTTAATTCCAGATTTTAACTGAATTCAAATTCCACCATCTGCCATGGTGAGATTTGAAGCTGAGTCCCGAGAACATTACCTGGGTCTTTAGATTAATTGTCTGGTGCTCATGATAAGACATCAAATGTTTAGTGTTCCAATTTCTTGTTGTCAGAGATAATGCAATATCTGACAAAATATTTGCAGTAGTGTCAGACTGTATTCACTGAGTGAAAGAAGAGGAAGAAAAAGACCATCACTCACCAACTGATTCAATTGATACAAGTTGTCTGATTTTCGACACATTGGAAAATGATTCACTTAGTTCAATGTCAAATGGTTGAAAGAGCAGAATGTCCTCTGCTGGGATAACACAAACATATCGCGTTGTATTCCTAAGAACCATGTATGAGGTTGTGTGACACGGTTTCTGGCTGCTTTGGCTATAAAGGAAGAAGACAGGTCACATGGAATCTTGAGAGTTTTATCAATGTACAGCAAGGTTAAAATTTTGCCTTGAGCAAATGAAGGAAACCAGCTGTGCTCAACTTATGACACTGACCCTTTTGTACAGTGAGGAGAACTGTCATCACCTTTGATAGCTTTCTGTGTACTGTACTTAAATATGCTGCTGTCAGTGCTCAGATACACTTGGTGCCACACTGTGGGGGTTACTAATACATCATCTGCCCATTTCACATCTCTCATGTTATTCATTTCTATTAAAGTTGTCGTTAATTTCAGTGCATCACACAAAATCAAAATGATCCAATTGGAATACACCAGCAAAATATTGAGATGAATTTTTCAGAGAACTAATTGTCTTACCTTATTGTTTAGCTCCTGCATGTGGCTAGACGTTTTGCTATCATGCTCCTAAATATAGCCTAAAATATTGCTGTAATCTAAAAAAAGGAACCACTGTGTTATATTATTTAAACCAGGCTTGAGAGGACCCTCAGGCATGAGGACCTTCATTCCACTGAAGCTCATTTTCAATCTCTCTATCTGATTTTTTTTCTTATAATGACAGTTGTTAGAAAATTGACTCTAGTTTATTAGATTCCCTACAGTGTGGAAACAGGCCCTTCAGCCCAACAAATCCACACTGACCCTCCAGAGAGTAACCTACCCCCCCCTGACTAATATACCTAACAAGTTTGGACAATTTAGCATGGCCAATTCACCTGCCCTGCACATCTTTGGAATGTGGGAGGAAATTGAAGCACCCGGAGGAAACCCACGCAGACATGGGGAGAATGTGCAAAGTCCACACAGACAGTCACCCAAGGCTGGAATCGAACCTAGGACTCTGGCGCTATGAGGCAGCAGTGAGCCACCATGCTGCCCCAATGCATAACAAAAATCTCAATCATTGTTGAGAAAGAACATATTTTATTGAAACGTTTCATTCTTGAATTCATCAACACATTCATAAGAATCCCAATATAAAGAGAACAACATTTATACTGTATGAGAAAAGTATGCTGATTTATTTGCAAATGGCCTCTGATTGGTATAGACATTGCCATGTGGATTGTATTAGATAAATGGTGACTGACAGTTAACTGTCATACTTTGTTTAAATTCATACCAGATGGGTGGACTCTGATATAAAGGCATTGAAATAAAGAATGAATTAGTAAGTGACTGCTGCCCATTTTGGTCAGATAAAACAGGAACAGGGTGTGTACATATCCTTTTTGTTTGCACAGAACAACGTCCCGTGTATTAATATATATAGCTTCCAGTATGCACCACTGTAACCAATAATCTTAACTTGGTTGTCAGTGTAATCCTCAGCACATTCATAATTATTTAGCAAGTGGCATCCAATTGTGGAATCACATTTAATGTTGGACATTGTCTGTAAGCATGGCATGTTGGGTACAGTCGGTGATTGATAATACTTAAGAAATTTAACAATACAGTGGAACAGACAAAATTATGACAGAAATCTAATCTGAACTTAATCAAACTCCCACATAGGCTCTGGCCCACTATACACAGTATTTTATATTTGCATCTAAGAATCTAGTTGAACAGGGCATTGTTGCATGCTGCTCTGAAGGTATCGAGCTTGTTATGATATAAATACATGTAAAGGTCTGTCCAGATGTTATACTGGATAATTCCTCTGAAGCTTCCCAATCAGATTGTATGTGGTACTGCGTGATAGAGTTTTTGCCAATTATGATAATTTACTGGCAAAGTCTGATTGGGTGTACCTAGTAAGATGCCACCGTTCATGTATACTGGCAATGCTGTCATTATCAATCAACAGATAGGGTGCTGTAATATGGCCTGTTAATTGCAACACTATATAAACAGAAACCCTCACTGATCAGTTGTGGCCTCAATTTAGTAAATCAATTAGCAACAAAGCAACTTCCAAGAGGGGCCCTCTTAGGGTACAGAGGTAGAGTCCCTACCCCTAAACCAAGAGTCCTAGGTTTGAGTCCCACTTGCTGCAGAGGTTTATAATAACGTCTATGCACAGGTTGATTAGAAAAATAAAATGAAAGCAGTTTCCTCAATAACACTCTGCATACCAATGTGACAGAATAATGACATACTCAGTGCTATAGAAGAAATTGTAAGTGGAATTTGTCTCCATGCTGTCATCCCAGAAACAGGTCAGGTCATCTAACATCTGAGTAAAGCATTTCAGCTCTTCAGCTTGTGAGATTAATGATGTAGTACCTGTAGGCAATAAATAAATCATCAGTCTTTAATTTTATTACATATTTATCTGCATATAACCTCATTCAGTGTTTGGATATTATGAAGATGTTGCATAACTAATTTTGAGGAATAGATTACTGCAGATGCTGGAATCTGTACAGAAAACTGTCAGTGCTAGAGATCACCGCAGGCCAAGTAGCATCCAGGGAGAGAAAGCAAACTTGATCTCCAGTATTTGTTGTTTTCAGCATATATTTTGAGGATTCATGTTCAAAGGTTTATGGTCAATTGTTAATTTGAAAAGGCTGAGAGGATAGCAGAACATGGTTCATTTTAACAGGTCATAGAAAGGGCAGTGGGCCACTTTTGTTTTGAAACCACTTATTAGAAATCACAGGGTTTAAGCTAATTAAATAGCTTTGAATTTGAATTGTTGAATTTACTAAAGTCAAATGTTTTCAGTTAACTGCAGGATTTATTCAAAATCTAACGTCTGAGCTTAATGCTTTATTTTAATTTGTTTTGGAAGTTCAGGTAGGTCAAAGCTTACTGAAAGAGCAACGCTAAACAACTCAACCTCTGCCTCCCTGAGGAAACCCTTTCAGGGTTCAGTATGAGACCTGCAAAGCTGATGCAGCTTTCTGCTTAAAAGCCTCTGAATTCATGATTCCTGAATGTACTATATCCAAAAAGTTCTAAACAATACTGCTGTCTTTAGGTGCTAGGATGCCAACTGAAAGCCATCTTCAACATTTCAATGCTTATCCTTTTTTTTTCTTGTACAATTAATAGTTGTTGGGCAAGAGTTTCTTTCCAAACTCAACCTCTGCAGAGAAAGTTCTTTCCTTTTAATTAGTAAGCACACATATATGTTGGGGTTTAGATAGGAGATTAAATATTTATATCTTCCTATTTAAAACTGAATGTTAATCACACTGATGATAAAGAAGAGGCATACTGGATTTGAAACATTATCTCTGTTTCTCTCTCCATAGATGCTGCCAGACCTGCTGAGTTTCTCTGGTATTCTCTGAGTTTGATTCAGATTTATTAACATGTTGCAGAAGTCCTGCTTCTGCAACATGTTAATAAATGTCTTGGTTATTAGAGAAACTGGTTAACAGATCTTTCCATCATAAATCTAATAAAGATAAAGAATACAATTGATCCTATTGGAAATTGGGTAAAACATTTACATTTATGTTGTAACCAGTAGAGTTATGGGACTAAAGGAAGACAATGCACCCTCCTTCCTTTGTTGAAACAAGGGACATAGGAAATGTCTCAGATAAGAAAGACGACATTTGTTTCATCGAAACTCTTGTTTTTTTTTATATAAGGTGGTATTTATAACAATTCTCCGGTCAGGGAAACAAGGGAATTGAGGACAACACTGGATTTGCACCTTATTCTTTTTCATACTTCATCAAAAGGGGTCCAAAACCCAATATCATTGGTTTCTTGTTAGTGAGTTCAGTAAAAAAAAATACAATCCCTCTCATTATAATACAAAAACATGTTAAAGGTTTCTCCTCTGGGCTGCCCGAACTTTGGGGGAATTTTCGTGGGCACTCTTGATTAGGATGTAAATTGATATTGTGCTAGAGATGCCATTGCTGATCAGGAAATCCCTGAGGAAATCCATGCCATTAGCATTTTATTATGATTGAAGTAGTGGCATTGCTTTTGCCTTTGGGACAAAATGCAATGATACAGCATGGTGAGACAGCTATATTCCAGAGGAAGGAAGACTGTTAAAATGAATATTCATTTCTCCACTTGACAGATTATTGTGAAAGCTTTTCAAATTTACCATTTTTTCATACTTTCTTGGTATTCTTAGAAAGTAATGATTTTGGGATTATTACCCATTCTTAGTCAGTATTGGTGCTCATTAGCAACTATTCATTCTCCCAGGCTGACTGTTATCCACTGCTTTGACTGTTCATCTTCAATAGATTATATATTGCCTGAGTATATCTTTCTACTTGGATGTATTCAACTCAATCTGCATTTTCTTGAAATATTAATGCATGCTAGAGTCACGAGTAGTCCTGACAATGTGAATTATTCTTACTGAATGATATTAGTAAGGTCTTCACTAATTTTAAATTGTATATAAAATAATTCCAAAACCATTACTTCCTAAGTATACCAAGATGGTAGAAAAGAATGGAAACTGTGAAAAGTTTTCACAATAATCTGCCAAATGGAAAAATGAATATTCATTTTAACAGACATCATAGAACATAATTCTTTCACCATGCTACATCTTTACATTTTATTTACAAAAACGGAAGCAACGCCACTACGCTAATTTCCTGCCAACTCCACATATCCGAGAGTGTGGTGCGAGAAAAGCACAGTAGGTCAGGCAGCATCCGAGGAGCAGGAGAATCGAATGTTTTGAGCATAAGACCTTCATCAAGAATCCCAAGGAAGGGCTTATGCCTGAAATGTCAATCCTCCTGCTCCTCGGAAGATTCCTGAACACCTGTGCTTTTCCAGCACCACTCTCTTGACTCTGATCTCCAGCGATCTGCAATCATCACTTTCTCTAACTCTACAAATTGCTCGATTGCTTGAGAGACAACATGTCTACCAAATTCAGCTTTGGAGATATTCAACAGTGGAGCATTTGTAACCTTCTTGGGTAGACTATTCCAAAATATTATAACACTTTGAGCGATTAAATTTCCATCATCTCAGTTCCAGATAATTGACCCATGTTTGAGACTCTCCAGCCAGGGAACACAGTGTCTACTCTGTCTATCTCTTTCAAAGTCTTGTACTATGTAAGAACCCTTCTCATCTCCAAAATACATAGAACCAATTTGCTCATTACAACACAATCCTCTCATCGCAGGAACCAATCTGGTGAACTTCACTGGGCTGTCTTCAATGTAAGTATATCCTCTCCTGTACATGGTGATGAAAACTGTGCATAGTATTTTAGGTCTGTTTCACTAAATTTGTACAATTGCGACAAGGCTTCTTTATTCTTGTACTCATTGCAGTAAGGGCCAATATTTACCTTCCTAATTTCTTGTTGTAGTTGCATATTAACTTTCTGTGTTCCCTGTACGAAATCCCTCTGAATGCTTGCATTTACAAGATTTGTGTCTTTGTAAAAAACTTCTGTATCACTATTGTGAGCAAATAACTTCACGTTACACCCCATCTGCCACTTTCTTGCCCATTGACCTAACCTATTTATTTACTGCTTTATGAACCACCCAACACCACGCATTCCTACCCAACTACTTCCATCCCTTTAATGCAACAACAATAATATTTTCACAGAAAAACCTATTCTGACTACATTTTAAAGTATGCTTTTGTTAAATACAAAAGAATGAATGTTTTGGCAACTAATTTAAGAAGCAAATACAACCTGATATGGCTTAAGCTATTTCTCCCAAATACACTGTTAAACACAAATAATAAATATAGCTATTTTCAGTGTTTTGGTTGGTTCTTTAGGGCTAAATGTTTTTAACTGGTGTTAAGTTGGCAGTTTCTTACCATTCTGTATGTGCGTTTACACATTTAAAAAGGTTTGACATTGAGCTTACCTTCCTGGAGAAAAGTCCAACTCTCCAAACCTGACACAGAGATGATATTCAAATATATGCACCCCACAAATAGAAGCCACAGTGCACAGCAACATTTACTTCTCTGCAACAGTAAAGGCATTCCTCTCCTTGCTCTTGCTGTTGGATTGACTCAGAATAGAAGGAGGTCGCAAGTTGAAGAGGGAACAGGCGCATCCTCAGGAAACCAACAAACCATGAAGCAGGTCTGCAGTACAGTGTGGGTCCACACCCTCGCTAAAACCACACCAAATCTGGATCAACTGAACCAACACTGATCCTCCAACAGCATAGCGCAACCAAAAAATCTAAGACTTCACTCTTTATCTGCCTGTGATAGCTTACTCCACTTGACTTTCCAATTAGAGTTCCTAGAAAAAAGGGGACCATACACCAGAGAATTAGAATTCTTGCAGCAGAGCAATGTGTATATACCAGAATCAATGTAGTGCTTTGTGCTCCCAATGCTAGCTGATTGACAACCTGAGCCTAATAGCTCATGTAACTGACATTTTTTGTAAAGAGAGTTCTGATGTGTAAATGAGGAAAAGGATGCTAAGGAAGGGAGCTACTTTTGAAACACAAGAGTAATTCTCCAGACTCACCCAGCACTAAAGAAGGGTGAGCTGGGGCTTAATTGAGCAGCAGGGAGAAAATTCTGATGGTATATGAAACTTTTTTTCTTAACTTCTCAGAACTTTTCAGATGGGTTGGTTTGTTCTGACCTGTTTTGCATTCATTAGCACATCATGAATATTCATTAACACCCCTGCCCACTGAACCTTTGTTCAGTAATATGTCATTAGCCAACTTTTAAGAGTTTAGGCTGAAGTCCGTCTGGATCAGGAGACTTGTCAGCCAGAAACTCCATCAGGTTGCTCAGTACCAATTCCCTTGTGATTGGAATATCGCTGTATTCCATTGTCTCTTCCTCCTTTTGATTTGTGTCAATGCAAAGTAAGTAGAGAACAAAAAAGGCCAATACGGTGTGTCTTGTATGGGCTACAACTCTCATTTTACGTAAAAATTTGGCCAAAGTATCCTTTCAGATTCAGCCTGTGTATGCTGGCTTTCCATTCCTCTGACTACCTCTTTCTCCCTCTTCCTCTATTTGTTCATGGTCACAGAATTTCTCTTCTTGCATTGGCAAGAACAATCAGAACTTTGTTGTGGCTACAGAGCAAGAACTTACCTGATTGGTCTATGCTTGGAAGCACTGCTTTAAACTCATTATGCAATAATTTGGTTCAGGAAAATATCTCATTCTTTCTTTTGGTTTGGGGGCTCAGCTTGGTGTCATTATTCAGATTAGCAAGAACTGACCTGCTCATGTAGTAACTGTTGGTCCATTCTTCCTGATTCATTTGACATGCTAAAATCTTGAGAACCCAGCCCTCTCCATCTGTACCTTGTTTTCCATCAGGCAAATTATTGCCCAGAATTTGCCAAAAGGATGACCTCCCTCTGACTGTATATTGTATTAGTGGGGCTAGACAGATGGATTCTTTTGGTCATTTATATTGTGTATAAAATCCATAGCTTTTTGTGCCAAATAGCTCAAATATTCAGTTCAGTTGGTTAATTTTAGAAAAAACTGTAGTTAGATACAACTGGCATTTTGGCTTTAATGATGGAATTCTTCAAATAATGGCTTTGTTGGCAGTACTCACACATCAGAGTCAAACTACACAGACTCAGAAGGTGATTTAAATCCCAATGTAGAGACTCAGAGGTTTTAAGGTTAAATCTCACTATAGAGACTTGAATGCAAAAGGTCCACCCTGATACTACAATCCAGTACAAAGTTGTGGGAGTGTGAGGAGGTGGTCGAAGGTATCCCAGAGGGAACAGTCACTCTAGAAAGCTGACAAGGGAAGGGAGGAGAATATGTGTACGGTAGTAGCATCATGTTGGAGGCTGGTGGACTGGTAGGTGAGGACCAAGGGGACCTTATGATGTGGCCCCATGGTGTCTTCCCAGGCAAATGCAGAAGGTGTGAAACCTGCCAGTTTATTCCCTCCCTTATCGCTATCCAACATCTCAGACACATCTTCCAGGTGAAACAGTGTTTTACCTGCACTTCTCTCAATCTAACTACTCTCTATTCAGTCAGTTATATTCACTGCTTATAATGTGGTCTCTAACCAGAGTGCAGAACAGCCATGCTCTGACTGCAAAACTGACCCTGATCTTCTGGATGCCTGCCACTTCACACCACCCTGTCCCTGGCCAATACCTCTGTCTCAGGCTTGCTGCAGTGCTCCAACGAAGGTCAGTACAAGCTAGAAGAACAGCACCTCATTTTCCACTTGGGTACCCTGCAGCCTTCAGGACTCAATATTGAGTTCAATAATTTTAAGGCCTGAGCACCTTCTCCCATGTTCTTGTCCCTACCCCCACACACCAGGCCTTGTCATCCTGTGGGCTGGTATCACCACCATCACATTGTCAGCTACTAATGGTCCCCATTAGCAACTATTGATTTTCCCAGGGAGACCTGTACTATTCATTTGTCTGTCCAACCGTTGTTCTCTTTCTGTGCGCTCCATCTCCACCTATAATTTACTCCTCCACTCCCCCCCAATGCTACCCCACCTTACCTTTAGCATATGCACTAAACATTTTCTAGCTGCAGGGCAAAAGTGAGGACTGCAGATGCTGGAGATCAGAGTCTAGATTAGAATGGTGCGGGAAAAGCACAGCAGGTCAGGCAGCATCCGAGGAATAGGAAAATCGACGTTTCAGGCAAAAGCCCTTCATCAGGCTTTTACCCGAAACGTCGATTTTCCTGCTCCGTTTTCTAGCTGCAATCAGTTCTGAGGAATAGTTATTGGACCCAAAACATTAACTCTGATTTCTCTCCACAGATGCTGCCAGACCTGCTAAGTGTTTCCAGCAATTCCTGTTTTTGTTTTTGATTTCCACCATCTACAGTTACTTGCTATTTTTTGTTCGTGACATTCATTTAAATGCTGGCTACAAAGTAAAACAACATATTGCTGAAATAGTTTCAAATTAAACTTGATAAGGTGATTTGAATAATATAAACTTGGTAAATTATTGAGAAAACAATGTCTAATTCATTGAATCTATAGTGTGGAAGCCAGCCATTTGGCCCATCAAGCCCACACTGACCCTCTGAAGAGTATCCCACCCGACCCACTGCCCCTTACCCTATATTTCTCATGGCTAACCCACCCAGCCTGCATATCCCTGGACACTATCGACAATTTTGCATGGCCAATCCACTTAACCCGCACATCTTTGGACTGTGTGAGGAAACCCTCACAGACACAGGGAGAATGTGCAAACTCCACACAGACAGTCACCCAAGGGTGGAATCAGATCCAGGTCCCTGGCACTGTGAGGTAGCAATGCTAACCACTGAGCCACTCTGCTGCCCTGTAATTGATAATACTGGTTTTAAAAATAGAAAAAAAAATCTGTAATAGTTTTATATTGCTAGGATTTCAAATAAATCAGTTGATTTTATTTTGAATTGTAATAGGTAAATTTGGTTCATAAATAATTTTTCAGTGAGAATAATTGAGGCATTTTTTCAATGAGCAAGAGATGTTCGTTGCTCATAACGGTGCCACAACTGGAACTTTAAGTCAAATTAAAATAATATCACAAAGTGTTATTTATACATCCTCAGTATCGACCATTGAGCCAAGAAAAGAACATTTAATGGAAGTGATCCTTTTGATTTGTACTACAGTTTTTTTGTACTGAAATATTCTGGGGTTTAGAAATGAGGAAACAACAAGAGAGACTGAAAGTAGAAAAGTCAGTTTGAGAAATAGAGACAGACAATTTTATACTGAAGAAAAGGCACTTTGTGATCACAATTTTTTATGCGCTTGCAAATTAACCCATTTATTTCCTCAAGGAAGGAAGATTGTGAGGAGCAATGGAATGGCACAAGGCCTGGATGGGGCAACTAGGAGAGAAGGGCCAGCAGTTATTGTCCATCCTTGATTCCCTTGAGAAGGTGGTGGTGAATTGTCTTCATCATTGCCTTCAATGTGTAGTCTACATCCACCCAAATTGCTGTTAGGCAAGGGGTTCCAGGATTACGACCCAGTGACATGAAGGAACAGCGATATAGTTCCAGTCAGGATGGTGTGTGACTTGGAGGGAACCTTAAGTACCAGTCCTTCTAGCTAGTGGAGGTTGCAGATTTGGAAACTGCTGTCTAAGGAGCCTTTGGTGAATAGTTATAGTGCATCTTTTAGATATGGAGAAAGTGAGAACTGCAGATGCTGGAGACCAGAGATGAAAAGTGTGGTGCTGGAAAAGCGCAGCAGGCCAGGCAGCATTCGAGGAGCAGGAGAATCGATGTTTTGGGCATAAGTCCTTCTTTAGGAATCAAAGAAGAAGGGTTTATGCCTGAAACATCAATTCTCCTGCTCCTCGGATGCTGCCTGGCCTGCTGCGCTTTTCCAGCACCAAACTTTTCATCTCTGGTCTCCAGCATCTGCAGTTCTCACTTTCTCCATATCTAAAAGATGCACTATAACTATTCACCAAAGGCTCCTTAAACAGCAGTTTCCAAATCTGCAACCTCCACTAGCTAGAAGGACTGGTACTTAAGGTTCCCTCCAAGTCACACACCATCCTGACTGGAACTATATCGCTGTTCCTTCATGTCACTGGGTCGTAATCCTGGAACCCCTTGCCTAACAGCAATTTGGGTGGATGTAGACTACACATTGAAGGCAATGATGAAGACAATTCACCACCACCTTCTCAAGGGAATCAAGGATGGACAATAACTGCTGGCCCTTCTCTCCTAGTTGCCCCATCCAGGCCTTGTGCCATTCCATTGCTCCTCACAATCTTCCTTCCTTGAGGAAATAAATGGGTTAATTTGCAAGCGCATAAAAAATTGTGATCACAAAGTGCCTTTTCTTCAGTATAAACTTGTCTGTCTCTATTTCTCAAACTGACTTTTCTACTTTCAGTCTCTCTTGTTGTTTCCTCATTTCTAAACCCCAGAATATTTCAGTACAAAAAAACTGTAGTACAAATCAAAAGGATCACTTCCATTAAATGTTCTTTTCTTGGCTCAATGGTCGATACTGAGGATGTATAAATAACACTTTGTGATATTATTTTAATTTGACTTAAAGTTCCAGTTGTGGCACCGTTATGAGCAACGAACATCTCTTGCTCATTGAAAAAATGCCTCAATTATTCTCACTGAAAAATTATTTATGAACCAAATTTACCTATTACAATTCAAAATAAAATCAACTGATTTATTTGAAATCCTAGCAATATAAAACTATTACAGATTTTTTTTTCTATTTTTAAAACCAGTATTATCAATTACAGGGCAGCAGAGTGGCTCAGTGGTTAGCATTGCTACCTCACAGTGCCAGGGACCTGGATCTGATTCCACCCTTGGGTGACTGTCTGTGTGGAGTTTGCACATTCTCCCTGTGTCTGTGAGGGTTTCCTCACACAGTCCAAAGATGTGCGGGTTAAGTGGATTGGCCATGCAAAATTGTCGATAGTGTCCAGGGATATGCAGGCTGGGTGGGTTAGCCATGAGAAATATAGGGTAAGGGGCAGTGGGTCGGGTGGGATACTCTTCAGAGGGTCAGTGTGGGCTTGATGGGCCAAATGGCTGGCTTCCACACTATAGATTCAATGAATTAGACATTGTTTTCTCAATAATTTACCAAGTTTATATTATTCAAATCACCTTATCAAGTTTAATTTGAAACTATTTCAGCAATATGTTGTTTTACTTTGTAGCCAGCATTTAAATGAATGTCACGAACAAAAAATAGCAAGTAACTGTAGATGGTGGAAATCAAAAACAAAAACAGGAATTGCTGGAAACACTTAGCAGGTCTGGCAGCATCTGTGGAGAGAAATCAGAGTTAATGTTTTGGGTCCAATAACTATTCCTCAGAACTGATTGCAGCTAGAAAACGGAGCAGGAAAATCGACGTTTCGGGTAAAAGCCTGATGAAGGGCTTTTGCCTGAAACGTCGATTTTCCTATTCCTCGGATGCTGCCTGACCTGCTGTGCTTTTCCCGCACCATTCTAATCTAGACTCTGATCTCCAGCATCTGCAGTCCTCACTTTTGCCCTGCAGCTAGAAAATGTTTAGTGCATATGCTAAAGGTAAGGTGGGGTAGCATTGGGGGGGAGTGGAGGAGTAAATTATAGGTGGAGATGGAGCGCACAGAAAGAGAACAACGGTTGGACAGACAAATGAATAGTACAGGTCTCCCTGGGAAAATCAATAGTTGCTAATGGGGACCATTAGTAGCTGACAATGTGATGGTGGTGATACCAGCCCACAGGATGACAAGGCCTGGTGTGTGGGGGTAGGGACAAGAACATGGGAGAAGGTGCTCAGGCCTTAAAATTATTGAACTCAATATTGAGTCCTGAAGGCTGCAGGGTACCCAAGTGGAAAATGAGGTGCTGTTCTTCTAGCTTGTACTGACCTTCGTTGGAGCACTGCAGCAAGCCTGAGACAGAGGTATTGGCCAGGGACAGGGTGGTGTGAAGTGGCAGGCATCCAGAAGATCAGGGTCAGTTTTGCAGTCAGAGCATGGCTGTTCTGCACTCTGGTTAGAGACCACATTATAAGCAGTGAATATAACTGACTGGATAGAGAGTAGTTAGATTGAGAGAAGTGCAGGTAAAACACTGTTTCACCTGGAAGATGTGTCTGAGATGTTGGATAGCGATAAGGGAGGGAATAAACTGGCAGGTTTCACACCTTCTGCATTTGCCTGGGAAGACACCATGGGGCCACATCATAAGGTCCCCTTGGTCCTCACCTACCAGTCCACCAGCCTCCAACATGATGCTACTACCATGCACATATTCTCCTCCCTTCCCTTGTCAGCTTTCTAGAGTGACTGTTCCCTCTGGGATACCTTCGACCACCTCCTCACACTCCCACAACTTTGTACTGGATTGTAGTATCAGGGTGGACCTTTTGCATTCAAGTCTCTATAGTGAGATTTAACCTTAAAACCTCTGAGTCTCTACATTGGGATTTAAATCACCTTCTGAGTCTGTGTAGTTTGACTCTGATGTGTGAGTACTGCCAACAAAGCCATTATTTGAAGAATTCCATCATTAAAGCCAAAATGCCAGTTGTATCTAACTACAGTTTTTTCTAAAATTAACCAACTGAACTGAATATTTGAGCTATTTGGCACAAAAAGCTATGGATTTTATACACAATATAAATGACCAAAAGAATCCATCTGTCTAGCCCCACTAATACAATATACAGTCAGAGGGAGGTCATCCTTTTGGCAAATTCTGGGCAATAATTTGCCTGATGGAAAACAAGGTACAGATGGAGAGGGCTGGGTTCTCAAGATTTTAGCATGTCAAATGAATCAGGAAGAATGGACCAACAGTTACTACATGAGCAGGTCAGTTCTTGCTAATCTGAATAATGACACCAAGCTGAGCCCCCAAACCAAAAGAAAGAATGAGATATTTTCCTGAACCAAATTATTGCATAATGAGTTTAAAGCAGTGCTTCCAAGCATAGACCAATCAGGTAAGTTCTTGCTCTGTAGCCACAACAAAGTTCTGATTGTTCTTGCCAATGCAAGAAGAGAAATTCTGTGACCATGAACAAATAGAGGAAGAGGGAGAAAGAGGTAGTCAGAGGAATGGAAAGCCAGCATACACAGGCTGAATCTGAAAGGATACTTTGGCCAAATTTTTACGTAAAATGAGAGTTGTAGCCCATACAAGACACACCGTGTTGGCCTTTTTTGTTCTCTACTTACTTTGCATTGACACAAATCAAAAGGAGGAAGAGACAATGGAATACAGCGATATTCCAATCACAAGGGAATTGGTACTGAGCAACCTGATGGAGTTTCTGGCTGACAAGTCTCCTGATCCAGACGGACTTCAGCCTAAACTCTTAAAAGTTGGCTAATGACATATTACTGAACAAAGGTTCAGTGGGCAGGGGTGTTAATGAATATTCATGATGTGCTAATGAATGCAAAACAGGTCAGAACAAACCAACCCATCTGAAAAGTTCTGAGAAGTTAAGAAAAAAAGTTTCATATACCATCAGAATTTTCTCCCTGCTGCTCAATTAAGCCCCAGCTCACCCTTCTTTAGTGCTGGGTGAGTCTGGAGAATTACTCTTGTGTTTCAAAAGTAGCTCCCTTCCTTAGCATCCTTTTCCTCATTTACACATCAGAACTCTCTTTACAAAAAATGTCAGTTACATGAGCTATTAGGCTCAGGTTGTCAATCAGCTAGCATTGGGAGCACAAAGCACTACATTGATTCTGGTATATACACATTGCTCTGCTGCAAGAATTCTAATTCTCTGGTGTATGGTCCCCTTTTTTCTAGGAACTCTAATTGGAAAGTCAAGTGGAGTAAGCTATCACAGGCAGATAAAGAGTGAAGTCTTAGATTTTTTGGTTGCGCTATGCTGTTGGAGGATCAGTGTTGGTTCAGTTGATCCAGATTTGGTGTGGTTTTAGCGAGGGTGTGGACCCACACTGTACTGCAGACCTGCTTCATGGTTTGTTGGTTTCCTGAGGATGCGCCTGTTCCCTCTTCAACTTGCGACCTCCTTCTATTCTGAGTCAATCCAACAGCAAGAGCAAGGAGAGGAATGCCTTTACTGTTGCAGAGAAGTAAATGTTGCTGTGCACTGTGGCTTCTATTTGTGGGGTGCATATATTTGAATATCATCTCTGTGTCAGGTTTGGAGAGTTGGACTTTTCTCCAGGAAGGTAAGCTCAATGTCAAACCTTTTTAAATGTGTAAACGCACATACAGAATGGTAAGAAACTGCCAACTTAACACCAGTTAAAAACATTTAGCCCTAAAGAACCAACCAAAACACTGAAAATAGCTATATTTATTATTTGTGTTTAACAGTGTATTTGGGAGAAATAGCTTAAGCCATATCAGGTTGTATTTGCTTCTTAAATTAGTTGCCAAAACATTCATTCTTTTGTATTTAACAAAAGCATACTTTAAAATGTAGTCAGAATAGGTTTTTCTGTGAAAATATTATTGTTGTTGCATTAAAGGGATGGAAGTAGTTGGGTAGGAATGCGTGGTGTTGGGTGGTTCATAAAGCAGTAAATAAATAGGTTAGGTCAATGGGCAAGAAAGTGGCAGATGGGGTGTAACGTGAAGTTATTTGCTCACAATAGTGATACAGAAGTTTTTTACAAAGACACAAATCTTGTAAATGCAAGCATTCAGAGGGATTTCGTACAGGGAACACAGAAAGTTAATATGCAACTACAACAAGAAATTAGGAAGGTAAATATTGGCCCTTACTGCAATGAGTACAAGAATAAAGAAGCCTTGTCGCAATTGTACAAATTTAGTGAAACAGACCTAAAATACTATGCACAGTTTTCATCACCATGTACAGGAGAGGATATACTTACATTGAAGACAGCCCAGTGAAGTTCACCAGATTGGTTCCTGCGATGAGAGGATTGTGTTGTAATGAGCAAATTGGTTCTATGTATTTTGGAGATGAGAAGGGTTCTTACATAGTACAAGACTTTGAAAGAGATAGACAGAGTAGACACTGTGTTCCCTGGCTGGAGAGTCTCAAACATGGGTCAATTATCTGGAACTGAGATGATGGAAATTTAATCGCTCAAAGTGTTATAATATTTTGGAATAGTCTACCCAAGAAGGTTACAAATGCTCCACTGTTGAATATCTCCAAAGCTGAATTTGGTAGACATGTTGTCTCTCAAGCAATCGAGCAATTTGTAGAGTTAGAGAAAGTGATGATTGCAGATCGCTGGAGATCAGAGTCAAGAGAGTGGTGCTGGAAAAGCACAGGTGTTCAGGAATCTTCCGAGGAGCAGGAGGATTGACATTTCAGGCATAAGCCCTTCCTTGGGATTCTTGATGAAGGTCTTATGCTCAAAACATTCGATTCTCCTGCTCCTCGGATGCTGCCTGACCTACTGTGCTTTTCTCGCACCACACTCTCGGATATGTGGAGTTGGCAGGAAATTAGCGTAGTGGCGTTGCTTCCGTTTTTGTAAATAAAATGTAAAGATGTAGCATGGTGAAAGAATTATGTTCTATGATGTCTGTTAAAATGAATATTCATTTTTCCATTTGGCAGATTATTGTGAAAACTTTTCACAGTTTCCATTCTTTTCTACCATCTTGGTATACTTAGGAAGTAATAGTTTTGGAATTATTTTACATACAATTTAAAATTAGTGAAGACTTTACTAATATCATTCTGTAAGAATAATTCACATTGTCAGGACTACTCGTGACTCTAGCATGCATTAATATTTCAAGAAAATGCAGATTGAGTTGAATACATCCAAGTAGAAAGATATACTCAGGCAATATATAATCTATTGAAGATGAACAGTCAAAGCAGTGGATAACAGTCAGCCTGGGAGAATGAATAGTTGCTAATGAGCACCAATACTGACTAAGAATGGGTAATAATCCCAAAATCATTACTTTCTAAGAATACCAAGAAAGTATGAAAAAATGGTAAATTTGAAAAGCTTTCACAATAATCTGTCAAGTGGAGAAATGAATATTCATTTTAACAGTCTTCCTTCCTCTGGAATATAGCTGTCTCACCATGCTGTATCATTGCATTTTGTCCCAAAGGCAAAAGCAATGCCACTACTTCAATCATAATAAAATGCTAATGGCATGGATTTCCTCAGGGATTTCCTGATCACTTAAAATATGTCTTTTAGAATCTTCACCCATCAAAATTTAGTTGATTGTATAAATGCATTGATTGGACATCCGGAAAAAGAAATATCTTTCAATTAACCTTCAGACGCATATATTTGACTTCAAAGCTGAACTTTGAGAAGCCATAGGTCAGTAAAGAGGACCAATTACACCCTTCTAAAGTCCAATGTAATTTGGACAAACGTATTACTTCTCGACTATTTGGGGTTCAAAAAAATAGAAAATTCTTCACAGAAACCTTAGCACATTTAGTGATGTACAGCATTTTGTTAACCTCGTGCTCCAGGTTACCATTGGCAAGTTTGCTTACCATCACACACACACACACACACAGACACTGTTTAGAGTGTGTATGTACATACTATAAAACACCAACTACACTGAAAACATTCATTTTTTTCTTTATTTCATGGCAGGTGTGCATTGCTGACAAGGCCATCATTTCTTGCCCATCCCTAATTGCCCTTCAGCTGTGTTGGTTGCTGGGCTATTTCAGAGGGCAGTTAAGAGTCAACCACCTTGTTGTGGGTCTGGCATCACACAGAGGCTGCACCGGGTAATGATGACACATTTCCTTCCCTATAGGCCTTTAATGAACCAGATATACTTTTTTGTAACAATCAATGGTAGCTTCATGGTATCATTACTGAAACTAGTTTTGCATTTTAGACTTTTATAAATTGAATTTGAATCCCACGAGCAGCCATGATGGGATTTGAACCCATGTCCCCACAGTGTTAATCTGGGTCCTTGGATTACTAGTTCAGTGATATTGCCAGTACACCATCATCTCCCCACTGCACACATTCAAATGACTGACTTCATCATTAGTATTGTATTTCACTCAGTTTTTTGTTCCAACTGCCACGTTGCAGAGAGTCTTGTTCTTAAGTTGGAATTGAGTAATGCTGTCTTATTTATCGGATGTAAAGATGCCATTTCCACAGCTGATTTTCAGGTGAAGCTGGGCAGGCAACCTCAATCTCACAACTCACAAGATAGTTTGAAGATCCCTATTCCATCATTTGGATTAGAACAGTCATCCACTCTGTCACAGGGATTAGGGAGAGGTCTTAAACTCACATCAATCTTTATAATGTGGAAGTAATCATTTCTTTTCATATTTTACTTTAGCTTGTTGGCTCATGGTGCAAGCAGTCAACTTCAGGCTTTTTGCAATCTCTTTGAACAGGGATTGTAGACTGTGGAGCAGTCTGTGAGCATCATTAGCATGAACCCACATGACCTCAGGTAGTGTTCCTATTTGCATGAGCCCAGGGGTAGCCTGGATATCACACTTCTTCTGCTGTAGCATCTATTCCAGCATAAGTGAAGTTTTCAAATAAAGCTGTGTTCACGTAAGCCTATGGAGAGAAATTAACAAGTTTAAATACTTATTACAGGTATATTTATTTTTCCCTACGCCCTCAAAGTACTGATATCTAACTAGGCTGGATGATGCGGGCAATGATATAGTGCCCATTAGAAATGGATACAGACGATTTGATCGCATTTGTTTTATTTATTTTTCATAAGTGGAGATGCCTGGGACTCTAGATATTGCCCATCACTGTGTATCCTTGTGAAGATCATAGTGAGCTGGCTTCTTGAACTGCTGCAAACTGTTTGGTCAGGACACCCACAACACTGTCAGGGAGGAAACTGCAGGCTCTTAACCCAGCTACAATGATGGAATTGGCACTACATTTCCAAGTCTCGATGGTGAGGCAATAAGAAGGAATCTTGAAGCTGATGTTCCCATCTATCTGCTGCCCATGTCATCCTAGATGGTAGTGGTCAAGAGTTTGGAAGGTGCTGCCAAAGAAGAATTGGTAAATTTCTGCAGTAGATGGTACACATTGCTGAATAAGACAGTGCTGGCAGAATTCGGTCTTCACTTTTAATCCATAGATATACCCTCTTGCTAGCCTTACTATTCCCAAATTTATCTGACAGCCATTGAGACAAGTATCACGACCAAGTCTCCAGGTGAAATCAGCAAGGCTAGCCTATGTCAGGGTTGAAACCTTGGACTTTTTTTGGTATGGATATCCCTGCCTGGTTGTTAACTCAGCTTCCCTTAGGATCAACCTACAGACTAAAGAAGGATGCCTTGCATTCTTTTGGATGCTTTCTCTCTTATTTAATGGAGCCATTGCTGCAGCCCAGAGAGTACAACCCCTCTTCTACTGTGAATTAACAGGAATACTTACTAGTGCATAAATATAATATTTCCCTGTCCCTCAAGCAATCATATCTTTGTGTATGACAAAAATGTGGTCAAAGAAATAATTACTTTTACTGCAAATTCACAATCACTTGAACCTAGGGTTCAAATTGTTATTTTTGTTTTGCAAAGGACCATTCAGGGTTAAATACATCTCAGTAGTTTGGGCGGAATTCAAACAGATTCCATGTTCGACTGTTCTAACCTCTCCCACTTTCACTATTAAAGATATATTCATAACCTAATAAACCATAGAGTCAAACCATTACAATCATCACTTTCCAAATCAAGAGACATCGATTTAATGCTCTGAATTATTGATTATGCCAGTGATCAACTCCACTAGTTTTTGACTAGGAGGCAATGTTAGACTAACTCTGTCTCCAAAATACTGATTCAGTGATTGCAAACATCAATTTGATGTGTCATGACAGGCACCAAGACACACACTGAGACCCCTGGATTTCCTTTGTACCTGTGGAGACATTGCAACATATGTGGAATGGGACCTTCTCTTTGTTCTGGAGCCAATGAGTGCTGTGCCCAAATATTGGGATTAAGTTATTGTTGAAGAGAAAGTGAGGACTGCAGATGCTGGAGACCAGAGTTGAAAAATGTGGTGCTGGAAAATCACAGCCCTTCTTCAAGGGCTTATACCCGAAACATCGATTGTCCTGCTCCTCGGATGTTGCCTGGCCTGCTGTGCTTTTCCAGCACCACATTTTTCAACAAATGAGGGTATTGTCAACAACTTCTTACACCTGAGTGGCTTCCCAATTTTTCTGGCGTGCAGGGTAGCAGGTGTAGTGGACAGCAAAGAGGGTTACCTCAGATTACAACAGGATCTGGACATGATAGGGCAGTGGGCTGAGAAGTGGCAGATGGAGTTTAATTCAGTTAAATGCGAGGTGTTGCATTTTGGGAAAGCAAATCTTAGCAGGACTTAGACACTTAATGGTAAGGTCCTATGGAGTGTTGCTGAACAAAGAGACCTTGGAGTGCAGGTTCATAGCTCCTTGAAAGTGGAGTCGCAGGTAGATAGGATAGTGAAGAAGGTGTTTAGTATGCTTTCCTTTATTGGTCAGAGTATTGAGTACAGGAGCTGGGAGGTCATGTTGCGGCTGTACAGGACATTGGTTAGGCCACTGTTGGAATATTGTGTGCAGTTCTGGTCTTTTTCCTATCGGAAAGATGTTGTGAAACTTGAAAGGTTCAGAAAAGATGTATAAGGATGTTGCCAGGGTTGGAGGATCTGAGCTACAGGGAGAGGCTGAACAGGCTGGGGCTGTTTTCCCTGGAGCGTCGGTGGCTGAGGGGTGACCTTATAAAGGTTTACAAAATTATGACGGGCATGGATAGGATAAATAGACAAAGTCTTTTCCCTGGGGTTGGGGAGTCCAGAACTAGAGGGCATGAGTTTAGGGTGAGAGGGGAAAGATATAAAAGAGACCTAAGGGGCAACTTTTCCACGCACAGGATGGTATGTGGATGGAATGAGCTGCCAGAGGATGCGGTGGAGGCTGGTACAATTGCAACATTTAAGTGGCTTTTAGATGAGTAAATGAATAAGAATGGTTTGGAGGGACATGGGCCGGGTGCTGGCAGGTGAGACTAGATTGAGTTGGGATATCTGGTCGGCATGGATGGGAAGGAGCAAAGGGTCTATTTCCATGCTGTACATCTCTATGACTCTATGACTCTAAGTGGACATAAAAGAAGCACCCTTTGGTAACTATCCTCATGTTGGCCCTATACACTTCAATGTTGGACAAAGCTCTTGGACACTTTCCTGGAGGACAATGCAGCATCACTTCCTGTTCAATTTCAGGGCCACGGTGATTGTGGCTACACAGAGGGATTACAAGGGTTTTGGCCAGCTACTCAGGGAAGTTACATGCGCTGCAATCTCTGTGCAAAGAGAGCTCTGCAGAGATGACAAAGAAACTTGAGGAAAACAGAACATATAAAGAAATTAAAAAAAACTTGACCTATTTCTGTGGAAAATCTATATATTTATTCAGTTGAAATTTCCACCCATGACTCCTTTGCATCTGCACACAGCAAGCATTTTGGGCTTCACAACAGCTGTTGTGTAACCCACAACAGAGGCCCTTCAGGTTAGCAGCATTGTTATATCAATAACCAACTGTTCGTGGGTCATTTACATGACTGAGCACTACTCACTACTTGGCTAACAATCCCAAATACTTTTGAATTACCTTTCTTGCTTCAAGCATTCGGTTCAGTTGCACTGAAATCTGTGCAAAGGTCGGTCGCTCATAGGGCCGGTCCCTCCAGCATTGTCTCATGAATTCATAGCTAAGAAAGTTTCAAAAAAGCAACGATAAGCATTTACGCTGGTATACAATATTCGATTTTCTTATTGAATATTTAAGTTACAGCAAGAAATATCAAAGGGGAGAAAGTCAATTTGAGATTTGCCTGTTAATTAACTATAAATTGGCTCCTTGTAAATTGCATGAACTTGGATAGATTAGGCTTGGATTTAATAAAAATCTATTATAAGGAGGCAAAAAAATTAAAATAAGCTGTTTCAATAGAGATAACATTGCATTGAAATAAAAAATGGTGACTTATTTTTATATAAACGTGCCAAAGGCACTTCGCAGGAGTGTTATAGAACACCAAAATATATTAGGAGATAACACTTCAAATGATCAAAATCAAAAAGGTAGGCTTTAAGAGTTGTCTTAAAAGAGGAAAATGAAGCAGAGAGCCAGAGAAACAAACACAAAGAATGCTGGAGAAACTCAGCAGGCCTAGCCACATCTGTGGAGGGAGAAACAGAATTGACATTTCGAGCCTGGTATGACTGTCCTTCAGAAGTAGAGTGGCAAAGAGGTATGGCAAAGCTTGGAGGCTAAGCAATGGAAGGCATCGCCATCAGTGGTGGAACAATTAAAACTGTAGATACACAGGAGGCCAGAATTACAGGAACGGAGTTATCTATGTGTGTTTTAAGGCTGTAGCAAATTAATAAGTGGGGAGAAGCCATAGAGGTAGAATTTCAGGCACTGACCTGAGATAGATTGGAATAATTGAGTCTAGAGTCAAGGCATAATGAGGATTTTAGCAATACATTAACTGACAGAAGAATGAGGTTGCTAATGTTACAGGGTGAAAATTGGTGTCTTAATGATGGTATGAATGTGAAGTTGGAAGCTCATCTGGGATCAAATATATCCCAGTAGAGGGCATATAGTCTACAATTGAATTGTTGGATATGAATTCCAGATAAATTAGGATTAAATTGTTTGGTATTGTCCTCTCCCTTGCATTCTTTGCATATGGCATTGTTTGCATATAAGTATTCACTCAGAGACACATGCACCTTCATTATAAATAATCCTAAATGATGAGCCTGAGATTTCTTAGATAATTGTAAAATTAAAGACTAACCATTAATATTAAAAGTACTGATCAGAATGAGAGAAAAGGCATTTGAAAGAAATATATTAGTGATTCTATTCATGGAATTAAATGGTCACCAGTGTGGAAAACAAATATAAAACAAATAAAGACATAAAACACTAAAAGTTCTAAAAGCTTTGTGAGTATGGTTGAGACTGGGATTCCAGAGTCAGCACGGTGGCTGTAAATACGAGGATCAACAGTTAGACACTCACACTTCATCATCACAATTCAGAGGCTTCTCCATCCGGAAGCCCTGTGGTAATTTCTCATAAAGTTCTGCACATGTCATTCCACAATATGGTGTTCCACCTACAATAAAGAGACAGGAAATAGCACAAAATAAATAGGGAAACTGGACAGACTTCTTTTGATGTTAAGCAACATGAGAGTCCATGACATATAATACAGGCCGCCAAAAAATTCGAAAAGTAAGACAGTGTAATCCCAGCTGAGATTATTATTGGACAAGGCTGAAGGGGTAGGTCACATTTTTGTTTTGTTCTAACAAGGCGGAATTTCACTGAAATACAAACATGCAATGCTGCAGATTTGGTTTTCACAATAAAGCAAAATATTGTTACATAAAATAAATGAATAATTAAATGGAATAAATCAAACAATTCACATATAACATTTTGAAATGCCCAGTAAAAGACAATCACATTAATCCCATCAGCACTTCTTTGCAACACATTCAGGCAGAACTCCCTTCTCTAACATGTCTAGGGCTTAATTTAGTTGTGACTTTGATTCTCTGTCTTGCAAATTCAAAAGCCTTTTCCTTGAGTCTTCACACAACCAAGGTTCAAATAACCCATTTGGAATTTAACAAATCATTTCTGGTCTGGAACTTCCAAACTAAACTCTCTTTACACTGAAGGAACCCATTTCTTAACTGTTTGAAATAATCCCCTTTCTTCTTTCGGCGGCACGCTGGCTCAATGGTTAGCACTGCTGCTTCCTAGCACCAAGGTCCCAGGTTTGATTCCAGCCTTGGGTGATTGTCTGTGTGGAGATTGCACATTCTCCCAGTGTCTGCGTGGGTATCCTCTGGTTACTCCGGTTTCCTCCCACAGTCCAAAGATGTGCAGGTCAGGTGAACTGGCCATGCTAAATTGCCCATAGTGTTCGGTGCATTAGTCAGAGGGAAATGGGTCAGGGTGGGTTACTCTTTGGAGGGTTGGTGTGGACTTGTTGGGCCAAAGGGCCTGTTTCCACATTGTAGGGAATCTAATCTTCAGGATCAACTGTCTTATACAATCAGCTTCAGCCATGATTTCTACAATCTCAAACTAAAGAGAGTTTCTCAGGTTGAAACCTGATAAGAATTATTTAATGTTTGCTTGTAATCAAAACAAATGCCCCTCATTCTTCATGAACTCTTTTTCTTTCATACAGTGTTTCAAAAGAAAAGCTAAGAAATAGAGTCATAGAGTGATACAGTACAGAAACAGAGCCTTTTGTCCAACTCATCCACACTGACTAGACATCCCTATCTGATGTGGTCTCATTTGCCAGCACTTGGCCCATATTCCTCTAAAACCTTCCAATTCATAGACCCAACCAGATGTCTTTTAAATTTTGTAATTGTAACTTGCCTCCATGATTTCCTCTGGGTGCTTGTTCCCCATACATACACCACTCTCAATGTGAAAAAGTTACCTTTCACATCCTTTTTAAATCTTTCCCCTTTCACCTTAAATCTATGCCTTCTAGTTTTAAACTCTGCCACCCTCAGAAAAAGACCTTGTCTATTTACCCTATCCATGTCCCTGATAATTTTATAAGCCTAAGGTCACCCCTCAGTCTCCATTGCTCCAAGGGAAAAAGCCCCAGCCTATTCAGCATCTCCTCCAGCTTAAATACTCCAGTCCTGGCACCATCCTTGTAAATCTTTTCTGCACCTTCTCCAATTTAGTACTATCCTTCCAATAGAAGGGCAAACAGAATTGTATGCAGTATTCTAAAAGTGACCCCATTAATGTCTTAATCTGATTCCTGAAGAAGGGCTCATGCCCGAAACATCGATTCTCCTGCTCCTTGGATGCTGCCTGACCGGCTGCGCTTTTCCAGCAACACATTTTCAGCCCATTAATGCTTTAGACAACTGCAACGAGACATCCCAACTCTTATACTCAGTGTTATGAAAAAATAAGGCTAGCATGCAAGATGCCTTCGTCACTACTCTGTCTATCTGCAATATCACTTTCAAGGAACAATGCACCTGCATCCCTTGGTGTCTTTGTTCAGCAACGCTCCCCAGGGCCCTACCAACTACTGCTTAAGTCCTACCCTAGTTTGGCTCACCAAAATGCAACACCTCACATTTATCTAAATTAATCTCTTACCTGCTACTTCTCAGCCCATTGCTCGTCTGATCAAGATCCCATTTTACTTTACTATCCGCTACAACACCTATTTTGATGTAATCTGCAAACTTACTAACAACACCTTCTATACTCATATCCAAATCATTTATATAATTGATGAAAAGCAGTGGATCCAGCACTGATCCTTGTGACACATCGCTCGTCACAGGCCTCCAGTCTGAAAAACATCCCTCCGCCACCACCCTCTCTTTCCTCAAGTCAGTTTTGTATCCAAAATGCTAGCTTCGACTGGATCCCATGCGATCTAACCTTACTAACCAGTCTAACATGTGTAACCTTGTCAAATGTTTTACTGAAGTCCATACAGACAACGCTCATAAATTCATAAGTTCATAACATATAGGAGCAGATTTAGGCCATTTGGCCCATCGGGTCTGCTCTGCCATTTGGAAATGGCTGATATGGTCCTCACTCCCATTTTCCTGCATTCTCTCCATATCCGTTAAACCCATTACCAATTAAGAATCTGTCTAACTCCTCCTTAAAATTGCACACTGCCCCAGCATCCACTGCACTTCGGCAAATTCCACAGACTCACAACCTTTTGGGAGAAGTAGTTTCTCCTCAACTCTGGTTTAAATTTGCTCCCCCTTATCCTAAGAATATGATCTTTCATCCTAGAATGTCCCACAGGAGGACACATCCATTCCACATCTATTTTAACCACATCTTTTATTATTTTGAATACCTCAGTTTGATCTCCCCTCATCTATTGCTCTGTCTTCAATCTTCTTTGTCACCTCTTCAAAAAAACTCAATCAAGTTAGTGAGACACAATGTCCCTCAAACAAAGCCATGCTGACTACCCTAATCAGTCCTAGACTTTCCAAATGCATCTAAATCCTGTCCCTCAGATTATCCACCACTGATCTAAGTCTCACCATTCTGTAGTTCTCAGGCTTCTCCTTATAGTCTTTTAAAAATAATGGCATCACATTAGCCACCCTCTAGTCTTCTGCCACCTCAGTCATGGCTATTGCTGGTGCAAATATCTCAGAAAGGGGTCCAGAAATTTCTTCCCTAGCTTCCCAAAATGTTCTGGGAAACACCTGATCATGCCCCGGGGATTTATCTACCTTTATGCTTTTTAAGACTTTCAGCACTTCCTACTCTATAATATGGACACTTTTCAAGATATCACCATTTATTTCCTCAAGTTCTCTTGCTTCCACGTCCTTCCCGACAGTAAATACTTGCAAGTTAGTCATGAACACCTTCATTGACAGACAAATGTCACAAGCCACATATCAAAATACAAAATAAATGTTTTGGATACAGAACTGGCTCAAAGGTAGAAGACAGAGGGTGGTGGTGGAGGATTGTTTTTCAGACTGGAGGCCTGTGACCAGTGGAGTGCCACAAGGATCGGTGCTGGATCCTCTACCTTTTGTTATTTACATAAATGATTTGGATGCAAACATAAGAGGTACAATTAGTAAATTTGCAGATGACACCAAAATTGGAGGTGTAGTGGACAGCGAAGAGGGTTACCTCAGATTACAACATGATCTGGACCTGATGGGCCAATGGGCTGAGAAGTGGCAGATGGAGTTTAATTCAGATAAATGCGAGGTGCTGCATTTTGGGAAAGCAAATCTTAGCAGGACTTAACTACTTAATGGTAAGATCCTAGCGAGTGTTGCTGAACAAAGAGACCTTGGAGTGCAGGTTCATAGCTCCTTGAAAGTGGAGTCGCAGGTTGATAGGATAGTGAAGAAGGCGTTTGGTATGCTTTCAACTATTGGTCAGAGTATTGAGTCCAGGAGTTGAGAGGTCATGTTGCGGATGTACAGGACATTTGGTTAGACCACTGTTGGAATATTGCATGCAAATCTGGTCTCCTTTCTATTGGAAAGATGTTATGAAGTGGTACGTGTATGGAATGAGCTGCCAGAGGATGTGGTGGAGGCTGGTACAAGTGCGACATTTAAGTGGCATTTGGATGGGTATATGAATAGGAAGGGTTTGGAGGGATATGGGCCGGGTGCTGGCAGGTGGGACTAGATTGGGTTGGGATATCTGGTTGGCATGGACAGGTTGAACCGAAGGGTCTGTTTTCATGCTGTACATCTCTATGACTCTATATAAATCTTACACCTTACATCACAGAGGGATGTAAATGGTAGCATAGTTATGATGTTACCAGACCATAACCCAGAGGACTTGGCTTCTGTCCAGGTAGCCAGAATGCAGGCTGCTGGTGCTGGTAAAATACAAGGGAACCATGTGTGACTGCTCCCTAATGCAATCCAGAAAGGTTCTCCAGCAGTGGCCAGCTCACCTGCAGATTACCTGTCCTTCCAGGTGAGACAGAGGTTCACCTGCCTCTCCTCCAACCTAGTTTACTGCATCAGGTGCTCCCAATGTGGTCTTTTTTACATCGGTGAGACCAAATGTAAACTTAGGGAACGGGTCGGCGAGCATCTCAGCTGGTCCCGCAAGGGCTGACCGAACCTCTGCGGTCATTTTAATTCCCCTTCCCACTTCCTTTCCGACATGACCATCCTTGGCCTCCTCCATTGCCACAATGAACCAAACTGCAAATTGGAGGAACAACACCTCATCTTCTGCCTGGGCAGCCTACAACCCGGAGGACTCAACATTGAGTTCTCCAATTTCTAATAACCTCCCTTCCTATCCCCCGACCCCTTTCCCAGCCCCTCCCAATCGCTTCCACCACTCCCTGCCACCAACCGGATGCATTCCTCCCATTGACCAACCAGGTCATATCCTCAACCTGTATTCACCTATTCCCCACTTCACCACCCTAACCCCGCCACCCTCTTTTATTGCACCTCCCCTTCTCATGAAGAAGGGTTACACCCAAAACATCGACTTCTCCACCTCCTGATGCTGCCTGGCTTGCTGTGTTCTTCCAGCCTCCTGCTTGTCTATACTGTAGATCACCTGGCTATTCTCCATGAAGCTAGACGATCAGTTTTCATAATTATGACATCCATTAGTTGTAATTAAATGGCCTACAGCATTTTGCAGGCTGTACTGTAGTCTTACTATTACATGGGAGGATTGCTAATTACTTGATGGCCGCCTGTATGCCAGCAATCAGGGAGGCCTTTTACCCCTGAGCATCTTGATTATTTGTTTTTCATAAATTCTGACTTGTATTATATTGTTCTTCTGCACTGTTGCAGGCAGACTCAGGAGAATTTAAAATGGTGAATGGACAAACCACATAGGAACTGAATAACTATTAAGTGCCTGCCTTGACTAAGGAAAATATAAGCAAATTCCAAAAATTAGAGATCCAAGGGACTAGGGAGTTTAAGGAATTGAAAGAAATTAGTTTGAATAACAATGGTGTGTTGGAGAATCTAACGGGAGAAAAGGTTAATACGTGCCCACAACCTGACATTTTGCATGCTACAGTGTTGAAAGAAACAGTGGAGAGATAGTGAATGATTCTGGAATGGATCCTGCAGATTTAGTGGTAGAAAATATCACCCATGACTTGAGAATAGCTGCAAAGAGAAAATGCGGAATTACGGACCTGTTGGTTTCCATTAGGTTGTAGGGAAAATGATGAGATAAACGATGGACACCAGGATCAATACGAACTGATTGAACATAATCAACATGAACAAATGAATGGAAAATCATGTCTAATGAACTGTTGGGAGTTTTTTTGAGAAGTATTAACAAATGGGAGTCAATGAATATAGTGGATTTTCAGAAAGCTTTTGGTAAAGTCTCCTTCAAGAGGTTGGTTAGCAATATTAAAGAATATGGGAGTGAAGGTAATATGCAGGTTTTTGCTAACATGCAAAAATAGACTAGAACTAAACAGATGCTTCTCACTTTGGCAGGCTGTGACTCGGATAAGTATTTGGGCCTTAGCTGTTCACAATATATATTGATTTAAACATGGAGAACAAATGTTATATATCCATGCTTGTGGATGACACAAAGCTAAGTCAGAATATGTGCTGTGAGGAAGATACAGAGTGGCCTCAAAAGGATTTGGACAGTCTTCAAACTGGGCAAGAATATGGCAGATGAAATATAATGTGGAAAAATGTGAGGTGATCTGCTTTTAGTATGAGGAACATATACAGTGTACTTCTTGCATTCCAAAAGATTAGAAAGTGTAAACATACAAAGATTTCTGGGTGACTGTTAATAGGTCATTGGAGACTAACATGCAGGTGCAACGAACAATTGTGAGTGCTAATAGAATATTAACTTTATCGCAAGATGATTTGTGTGCAGGAATAGTGAAGTCATACTTCAATTTTATACAGTTGAAACTTTATTGCTGGAACAGCCCAGCAGGTCAGGCAGCATCCAGGGAACAGGAGATTCGACGTTTCGGGCACATTCCTGAAGAAGGGCCTGTGCCCGAAACGTCGAATCTCCTGTTCCCTGGATGCTGCCTGACCTGCTGGGCTGTTCCAGCAATAAAGTTTCAACTTTGATCTCCAGCATCTGCAGACCTCACTTTCTCCTCTTCAATTTTATACAATCTTGGTTAGACCTGGAGCATCCCAGACGTAATTCTGATCATAAGAACATAAGAACTAGAAGCAGCAGTAGATCATCAAGCCCTTCGAGCTTGCTCTGCCACTCAGTAAGATCATGGCTAACCTTCTCGTGGACTCAACTCCACTTACCTGTGTTTTCACCATATTCCTTAATTCTTCAAAAAAGTACCTTAGCTTTGAAAAATAATTACTGAAGTAGCGTTAACTACTTCCCTATGCAAGGAATTCTATAGATTAACAACCCTCTCTGTGAAGAAGTTCCTTCTCAGTTCAGTTCTAAACCTGCTTCCTCTAATCTTGTGGCCATCCCCTCTTGTCCTAGTCTCACCTACCAGTGGGAACATCTTATCTATTTCTATTTTATTGATTCCCTTCATAATTTTACATGTTTCTGTAAGATCCCTACCTCCCCCCACTCTCCATTCTTCTGAATTCCAATGAATATAATCCCAGTCTACTCAGCCTGTCCTCATAAAACAACTCCCTCAACTCCGGAATCAACCTAGTGAACCTTCTCTGTATCCCTGTCATTGCCAGTACATCCTTTCTTAAGTAAGGAGATCAAATCCGCACACAGTACCCCAGGTATGGCCTCACCAGCACCTCGTACAGCTGTAACATTACCTCTCAGCTTTGAGCAATTAATTCTCTGCTTGTAACCCTTAAGCAATGAAGGACAAAATTCCATTTACCTTCCTAATTACGTGTTGCACCTGCAGACCAACCTTCTGCAATTCATGCACAAGGACACCCAGGTTCCTCTGCAAATCAGCATGCTGCAACTTTTTACTATTCAAAAAATTATCTACTTTGCTGTTACTCCTCCCAAAATGTATGACTTCACATTTACTAACATTGTATTCCATCTGCCAGACCTTCACCCACTCATCCAATGATCTATATTCCTCTACAAAGTTTCACAGTCCTCTGCACACTTTGTTCTGCCACTCATCTTAGTGTCATTGGCAAATTTTGACACTGTACATGTGGTCCCCAACTCCAAATTATCTATATAAATAATTGTGGTCCCAACACTGATCCCTGAGGTACACCACCAGTCACTGATTGCCAGCCAGAATAGCACTCATTTATCCCCACTCTTTGCTTCCTGACAGTTAACCAATCCTCTATCCACGCTAATACTCTACCCCTAACATCATGCATTTTATGCAGCAACCGCATGTGCAGCACCTTGTCAAAGGTCTTTTGGAAAGCTAGGTACACCACATCCACTGGGTCCCCATTGTCCACCTTGCTTGAAATGTCTTCATAGAATTCCAAAAGATTTGTGAAGCATGACCTGCCCTTCATCAACCCATGCTGCGTCTGCACCATGAGACAATTTCTTTCGAGATGCCCTACTATTTCTTCCTTGATAATAGACTCAAGCATCTTCCCCACTACAGAGGTTAAGCTTATGGTCTATAATTCCCCATTTTTTGTCTACTTGCCTTTTTAAACAGTGGCATCACATTTGCTATTTTCCAATCTGCTGGGACTGCTCCAGAGTCTAGCGAATTTTAGAAAATCCGCCAGTCCACCTGCTATTTCTCCCGCCATCTTTTTTAGTACCCTGGGATGCATTCCATCAAGGCCAGAAGACATATCCATCCTTAGCTCCATCAGCTTATCCAACACTACTTCTTCTGTAATAATAATTGTTTCCAGGTCCTCACCTACCTCTGTCTCTTTGTCACTTACTGGCATGTTATTAGTATCCTCCGCTGTGAAGACCGATGCAAAGTACCTGTTCAATGCCTCAGCCATTTCATCATATCCCATAACTAACTGCCCCTTCTCATTTTCTAAAGGACCAACATTTACTTTAGCCACTCAGTTCATTTTATGTATTTATAGAAACTTTTGCTATCTGTCTTTATATTCTGTGCTAGCTTTTTCTCATATTCTATCTTACTTTTCTTTATGGCTTTCTGTTGACCTTTAAAGTTTTCCCAATCTTCCCACTGCCCAAATATATTGCCAGCAACTCCTGGTGTTCACCTCTGCCTCTGCTCCTGTAAAATGCGAGCCTCGATGCTAGAGGTGAGTTTTAAAATTTTTTGCTCACTTTCCCGACAGCCTCCTGCCTAATGCTCCCACACTTCCTGCTGCTGGAACAACAATGGCAGGCCGTGATGCTAGAGGTGAGTTTTTAAATCTTTTTTTCATTCAGAATAAAAACATACAATCCAAAAAACAAATGTGGGTTGATCTCACTTACCAAGACTGACAATCTCCCATAACAACACTCCAAATGACCAGCTGAAGGAAGATAAAATTCATATGAGAATCATTTGCAATTAGATTAACAGACAATAAAATTTGAACAGCATGCCATCACTCATAGCTCAGTAACAGTAATAATCTAACAGGTCCAACAGCAGGAATTGGATGCCGACAGTGGGGAGAATAATTTTGATAGCTCCATGCAGTAAGTAGTCACTGGTTGTCTGGAGTAATCCTTATGGTTCTGAGTAATATCTAAGCATCGATAATGAGTACTATCTTGACATTTCCAAGCAAAGAGTGGGCTTTGATTGTAGGATATTCTAAATGCAATGACTCTGAGCAATAACTGATATTTGTTAGGGGACAAATATCGGTTTTATTTTTAGTTTATAATTGTTTCCTATGCAATGCGATAAAAAGTTTAAAGTGTAGGTTATTTTACAAATGTTGCTTCCTTAGAATTGCTTGTGCCATTGTTTGTCTTGAGCCTTGGGAATGGTACTATGTAGACATACAGAGGAATAGTATTATGCAGCAACACTGCTTCTTCAACAACAACCACTTAGTTAGTTGGAGGCTCGATCAGTTGCCTGTGGAAACATGTTTATATCTTGAGAGTTTTCTTTCCCTTCATTTTGTGCTTGACCCTTCAATATTTCATGCACTGCAGCCTTGGCTTAAGAGGCTAACAGACTGAATTGCTTTCTGAGATCCTCCAAAGGCTTTCAGAATTATTATCAGGCTAACTTTATCTGGGCACAATTTTCCTCCCATGGTTTGCATGGTGTAGTCTGAAAAATAACTGAAGTAACAGAAATCCAGGAAACATTTTCTTTTGGAGTATCTTGCGGCATGTACCGCTGGATACAAACTGTGGCTGAATGAACACCAGCTGCTTCCTGAGAAAAGTTATCTTTACATGCGTGGTTCCGAATGAGCACATCACCGAAGTCATATTTCCTGCAGAATCAGCTTGATATCAAATTACAGAAACTTCTCCTCAGGAGTGTAGGTCCACTCTGCATCATCAGCATTTAATCATTGGTGCGTGTCAGTACTTTCTTAGATCTATATCCCACTGAAGTACCAAATTAAAGATAAATGGGGTGAGAGGAATTGATCATTCAATAGAATAACAATATATTATTAAGATGCTGAACATCAAGAAAACAGGTCTGAGAAGAAATAGCATTGAGGAAACCTTGATTAAGAAGCAGGTGACAGAAGAAAAACTGCCAGACTTATATTTATTGGAAAATAGATAGGTATGAATGCTGTAAAGACATAACCTGCTAGATAGTAGCCTATGTATTAGGAACTGCAACAGTATATAGAGTCATAGAGCTATACAGACCCTTCAGTCCATCTCATCCATGACGACTAGATATCCTACATTCATCTAGTTCCATTTGCCAGCAATTGGCCCATATCCCTCTCAACCCTTCCTATTCATATACTCATTCAGATACCTTTTAATGTTGTAATTGTATCAGCCTCCACCACTTCCTCTAGCAGCTCATTCCATACATGCAACATCCTCTGCATGAAAAAGTTGCCCCTAAGGTCCCTTTTAAATCTTTTCCTTTTAAATATAAAGCATTGGTTAGAAGCTTAATGGTGAAAGAGGCAGGAGGAAGTTCAATGGTGGTAGTCTGCCTAAGTAAATGACAGCCACCAAATGGATACAAGATATAGAACAAAAAACAATAGAGGACCAGCAAGGCCTCTGTACAAAAGTTCAACTATAGGGAAGGCAAATAATGTTCTATAGTATACGTCAAATGTTTAGGAAAAGATGTTATAAGGCCATAATGATTACAAAATGTTGAGATTCATTTGTGGAAGAGTAGACATAAAATTAGGTTTATTATCAATATTCTTATTTTGATTACATGGAGCACTATATGTTTTTATTATTCTTTCAGAGTCAGCATTTATTGCCTGTCTCTAATTACCCTTCACAACTGAATCGCTACTGTTCATCTCTTGCAGGCACACCTATAGCGCTGGTAGGAAAGTAGTTCCAAGAATTTGATCCAGTGATGTTGAAGGAATGGCAACATATTTTCAAATCAGGATAGAGTTTGGCTTGGAATGGAACTTGTAAATTCCCAAGTATCTACTACCATTGGCATTCCAAGTGTTAGAGATCACAGATTTGGGAGGAAGGATTGCTGAGTTACTGTAATGTATCTTCTGTACACAATATTGCCACTGTGCACCAGTGGTGGCTGGAATCAATCTTTGAGGGTTAAGATTTGTTCCGCACAATAAAAAAGGACATTGAAGCACTAGAGAAAGATTAAAAGGATGTAAATACTGGGATAAGATTTGTAAAAGGAACAATAGGTATCAAGAGCTTTTTGCATAAAATATGATTACCACATGCAAAGGAACTTTGAGATACACTAATTACAAATCCCGAGATTATTTAGGAAACAAATAAATTCTGGAATTGGGGGAGCTGGGATCTTTCTAATGCATGAATCAAGATGCATTGAATGATCTTTCTCATAATTAACTTGTAATTAGTGGTCAATTAAGAAATGCCTGCTGTAGAGCTTTGAGTTGTGAAATGAATTTGACAGTGCAGAGGGACCTGTCTGTAAGGTCCAATGATGGAGAATAAAGCCAAATTTCAGCCAAAAATGACAGTCAAGATGTACCTCCCCAAGGCTCAATGGTAAAGACATAACTATTTATCATTCTGTGTTAGCAATTTGTCTCATTGGATTGGATTTTATGGGGTACCCTGCCTCATAAAATGGAGGCAGTTATGTGGCAGAAAGCAGTCTGCTAAATTTTTGTGCCCCTTGAGCTTTCAAATCAGTCAGTGCAGAAGATAAACTTCGGCCTGGTGACTCTGGAAGGATATTTGAATGGGTGCAGAAATGGAGAGACTAAATACTTTAACAAACATTCGGTTATAAAAATGACTGCATACGGTGACACATATTATTCCAGTCCTTAGTGGAAAGAAACTCCCTCATCAATCATTTCAGCACATCACACTGCTGAAAGTTACTGTGATTGACCTTAGACACATAAACCGTGTTGTGGAACTACCTTGCTTCAATATGCTGTAAAAATCACTTTTAATCAGAAGTTTCTATCATTTTAAATTGTGAGGTCTGTTTGGTACATCTCACACCGATGCTATCACTGATTTTCTTTTATGGTCGGCAATGTTTAATTGGACTCTGTTTGACGAATGAATAGATTTTGTTTGCTTACTGTGAATCTTGCTATAAGTCCTAGCATGCTTCCAATTGACTGGCTGATAGCAGTATCAGGAGACACTCTGACATAGAATAGCTCGGAGTCAGTCACCACAACCAGATACAGTTGGTTTACTCTCACCTCTCCATACAATGATGTCAATTAGATTTGTGCAAATGCAGGATAATCTTTAACTTCAAGAATATTTATTAAAGGAGAAAACTAATAAACAAAATGGCATTACCACATTAGAAATTGAGGTTTAATTGTTAGTTTGATGGAAGAAAGAATCAGGATAGGAATTCTTTTAATAACAATTGGGGGAAGCATCTCTTTAAAACCGACAAAAATTACAGATGCAGTTTTCAATTTCAGAGTCCAGTTGATTGGCCTGAGTATGCAATTCTTGCTTGACCTTGCTTTTGACTTAGTTCAATAGAAAGAAAAATTGGTCAGGGATTATAATGGGTACCTGCATAAAACCTCATCTCTCCTGTACACAGATTGTTGAAAATCACATCCCAGAAACGTTATCACGGCATAACTCCATGTGCTCTATTCTCTATTTTACATGTTCAAGCTTTGCTAACTGCAGCTCATTATCATGGTATCTTTAGGGGCAAGGTGAGGAGATAGCCCGAGAATTATCTCAGCTTATACAGGTTTTGAATCCATGCTGTCGGCACTATTCTATGCTACACTGCATTAATCTCGCATACTGTGCTAACTTTTCCCTAATGGCCCCATTTGAAACAAAAACAGAAATTGCTGGAAAAGCTCAGCAGGCCTGGCAGCATCTCTGGAGAGAAATCAGAGTTAACTTTTTGGGTCAAGTGACCCTTCCTCAGAACCACTCAAAGACTGTTGCTTCCTATTTTCTCATAAAAGCCTACACGCAAGGTGAGATGCCACTGGTTGCATTAGTACATCAGTGAGTAACATACAAAGTGACTTGAACTGAACTAGTGTCAAAATTCTCTTTCTTATTAGTGGTTACTCACACGTCACTTTTAGTTGTATAGACGCTGTAGTTTAAGGATTCAATTGCCATCCACCGCACTGGAAGCCTTCCCTAAACAATTCACAGGGGAACAAAATGAGCGACTCTTTAAAGTTTGACATGTTGAAGGATAAAAGCATTAGTGTAGCATTCACACTTAAAAAACAAAACAAGTATGACTGTTCTAGGTTTGAGGAATCAGAACAAACGAAACAAGTAGTAAAAGCAAATAGACAGTGGGGACTTTTCATTTTGCTCTCAATAGGATAATTCATTATAAATACCAATGTAATGTGAAAACATTATACTGTATGAGAGTAGCGAGTGTTGATTAATTGGATTCTGATTGGCTGAGGCAAAACCATGGTGTATGCACCAGTTAATGATGAATGACAATTAACTGCCAGGATTGGTTTAAACTTTCAAGCCGGTAGGTTGGCTGTGATTGGTCAAGGCCAGAGAAATGAGCCAGAGAATGGCTATCATCTACAGTGTAGATACATGTTCTTCTTGCAAAGAACAGAGCCCCTTGTAATAACATATGTAGCTTCCTGAGCACAAATGTGCATCACACTGTGAGTCCAATAAAGAATCCTAAATTGGTTGTCCACATAATTCTTGGCACACTCAGAATTGTTTAGAAAATATTGTCCAATCATAGAATCACATCTAATGTTGGATGATGTTATATCTTTTACGAGTATGGTTTACTTGCTTGCTGGTAAAAGCTGAAAGAATATGCTGTTTGATATGATCTGCCTAAATCTAAAGGTTTATAGTATAGAGTATGAACACCAGGAATAATAAAAAGAAGCGTAGTAGCATGAATATGTTAGAGAAAATTACAATGAAGACTGAAGCGGATGCGATCACACTGGAATAACATAGGAGCAGAAAATGGCACGTGATGCATGAGTTAGAAGGATATTGATAGTAATTTACTGATGAGCCCAATCTTGTGAGAAGGGGACAAAAACTCCATAATCCTCCATGCTTCAGAAACCTGAATGATAAGTAAAGATTCGTAGAAGAAAATGAGGCATTTGAAACATGGATGCTGAGACATAAATTTCATATACAGACCACCTACTTGAAGTCGTAAGAGTGAAAAGAACTTCATAAAGTACAGTTTGTTGTGTCAAAACCTTTTTTTCAATCAACTTTCCTGTTACTTGAATACATCATATATTTTAATTGAACAAGTATGAGGAGACCTGACTGGCTAAATAAACCTTTTTCACAATTTTTTAGAAAGTGATGCAGAAATGTTAGTACTGTATTTGATAAGAGCTGAAAAGCTACACAAATCTCTTCAGGAGTACAAAGGAGAGGATGTCAGAAAGAGGGATAGGCCGAGACATAGTTGGATGACAGATCTCACTGACTGGTCGCAGGTGAGTGACAGTGGACATGTCAGGATGACACAGGACAGATCGGCTGGGCACACCATGATAGCAGATCTCCTGGCAGGAGTAGCTACAGGTGGCAGAAGCAAAATAAGGTTCTTTATATAAACGATTATAGCTTAGAGCATAAAAAATATACATATTACATTCGTTGTAATTAGACACAAAGCTAACATTTATAAGAAATTGAGAAATGAATGTGACTCATTATTTACCCTGCATGATCCCACAAACAGATGAGATGTATTATCAATTGATCTACATGTATTTGTTGAAGAATCAATGTTGGCTGTCGCACCACGAGAATTTTCTCTCTGCTTTAAATCACACCATAGGATCCTTGATGCCTACCATGGCCACAGGGACCTGTGGATGTGGCATTGATCTAATATTTCATTTGAAGGTGGCACTCAGGAAATTTCAACTCCTCAGGAATTCACCAAAAGTGAATAGGTAATGTTCCAAAGCCACTATCGGCATTGTAAGATATTATACGGCAAGATAATTCATGGGTGGCATTAATGATGGAGAAATATAAAAACATCCTGTTGGATAAAATACTTTTGTATTCCAATCTTACCATTGTCTTTTTTACATACACCTCTTCCCCTCGGGAAAGTCCAAAGTCTGCGATTTTCGCCACAAGATTTTCTCCCACTAACACATTTCTGGCTGCGAGATCCCTATGAATGAACTGAGACAATTCTTGCATCAGATTTGGAAACAGCAGAGTACTTCAGCATGAAGCAGTGATCAAAGATTAATTCACAGTGGGATTCAGACTCAATGAAATGAAAATGGTCATCTGTGCAATTTTTTTGTGACTTTATGTGAAAGCTCATGTACCACTGTCTCAGCAGATTTCCACGTGTTGATGTGTAAGTGGATAAAGCACACTGACAACTGCACTTAGTGGGAGTGTCAACTCAATTCAAGTATTAACCATAACCACTACATCCTCTAATACAATGATAAAATACTGTTGATGCTGGAAATTTGAAATATAAGCAGATTATACTGGAATGTTCAGCAAGTAAAATAGCATAAAGTTTACTATTAAATTTAGAAGTAAGCATTTCAGGTCAATTATTGTGTGGCTGGACTTAAACAAGTTAGAGATATGACAGGCTTTAAGCAAGTATAGAGAAGATAAAGTGGGACGGAGGAGAGGAACATAGGAACAATTGAAAATGTGGCAGAGGGTGCACAGGACAGCATCAGTTCAACTTAACTACACTATTTTACACATACAAAGCACTTACAGTACAGTTTCACACCTAAGTTAAAATCTTCAACAAATTCAATACACAGAATTGAAATAACATGCTTATATTTATTCAGTTAACTGTGCACTGGAGGCACTAACAGCACACACACTTATTTGTTTATTCATTCGGGGATGTGGGGGTCATTGCCTAGCCCAGCATTTATTGCCCATCCTAAGAGTTTACCACATTGCTGTGGGTCTGGAGTGATATGTCGGCCACACTAGGTTAGAACAGCAGATTTCCTTTCCTAAAGGCCATTAGTGAACCAGCTAAATTTTTTTTTTTCTCAGCAATTGAAATGATTTCATTAGACTTTTAACTCGATCTGCCATGGTGGGATTCAAACCTGGGCCCCCAGAATATTTCTTGGGTCTGTTGTCTAGTGATAATACCATTAGGCTATTGCCTCCCCATCTAAATTCTTGTATACATATAGGTGATGCATACAAGTATCACATACACACAAACATAGTTAACTCGCACAATCACAATGATTATGACCACATTTACTCTCAGCCGCTGGCACCATAATGATGTCAACCAACAAATAAAAATATTATCCCTTTCATTCCATTTCTCACCTGTTTCTCACTCAAATATTGCATTCCCTTTGTCACATCAGATGCAAACTGTAGGAGCTGCTGAGATGTCAGTGTTGATGCAGTTCCATGCTCCCTTGCAAAGGCTGGGTCTGTTTCCAGAACTCTGCTCTTCCGTAGAAAATCCAAAAGGTTTCCATATGGGGCATATTCAATCGCAATGTACAGGTAACCTGATGGGTCAAACAGGCGACATCGCTAAACCATCATATCAGAATGACGTAACTCTGTTGAATTAAGGTAACTGGTACCTGCACACTTGCTAGTCTAACCCTCGACTCTTGCTTGCTGTCTGGCTTATTCCTTAATCCATATCATTTTTATTAATCTACCATTGATTGCTGTGTACAAGTTCACTAAATTCTTAATTCATGTATACTACCTGACTTCAAAGACCTTTAATCCATGTACATTCTCCGATTTATCTCTGAATAATTATATGCCATCTCACCTGATAATTGACCCTAGCACATTTGCGTGTTGAACCCTTGACTGTTACCTGTGCTAAATCCCCCTTGTCTTCTACATACACTCTGGTATAATCTCCAAATAAACACGTGGATGCAGGTTATGCATTTTGAGATTTAGTGCTGAATATTGTGCAGTTAAGGGCTAATTTGTGAAAATCTGAGCACAGAGCCATTTAACATGTATTTGAAAATATTGGATTTGATACTTTTCTTCATAATGCTAAATTCTATACTCTTTTATAGTTTTTTACCTTTGAGTAGAATTGTGTAATGCCTTACCTCGGTTCTCACAGGCTCCCAGCAGATTGATGATATTGGGATGATGCCCAAGTTTACACAAAACCTCCAGTTCTCCAGCAAAGTCTCTGTGATCATTCTCAGATGCAAATTCTGTGTAAAGTACAGCACATCCGTAACAGTATACGAGTTAGCAAAATTTAGTAAAAGAAAATTACTGTAAACCTAGACAGAAAAAGTCATTTGCATGAGCATTTTTGCTTGACCAACATCCTGCATCCAGCTTACAGTGAATGAAATGCAATGCTCAAAAAACACTTATAGCAAGCATTTCATTTTACCATTTACCAACAAACAGTACACTTACATGCATTCAACAATATGTAATGTGATTTTTTTGTTCATGTCCAGTAGTACAGTCCCCCTGATAAATTTTCAATTAAAACCTTTCAAATATTTCGAAAATATGTCTCTCAGTATCCAAACCTCCAATTTAATTTCTGATCCCCCTTTGAAGGGGTATAAATGAACAAATCAGGCAGAAAATCCCAATGATAATGAATTCACCGTGGGGTGTGGCCAGTTTTGTAGGAAGGGCTGGATTCTAATCTCATGTTTTTAAAGTTAGCAGAAAGGATTGCAGAAACTTGAATTGTGTTGCATACAGTATATGCTACATGTAATTCCATAAAGTTCCCAGCAAAAATTAGCGTAATCAAGCAAAAACTCCAGATTGGAGGGCCTGCTTTTAACATTTTAAATAATACCTTTTAACATTTTTATTGCAGCATTCATCTTCAGTCCATCCTTTTTAATTAAGGCTTTGATGACTTGCCCAAAATTTCCTTCTCCGATAACATCCTCGAATTTGATGTCGTCCCATTCTAGGATAGGGTAAGTCAACGGCTCGGGCTGTGGCTTTGGCCTGCGTGTGAGCGTCAGAGTTCCAGAGTTAAACTGAAGGACTGTCTCTTCACCCTCAGAGCAAACAAATAAAACTGAAGGTTACCTATTTGTTGCCTTTTGGCCAAGCAGGATTTTACTGGCATGTTACTGCAACAGTTCAGTGAAGTGTTCAGGGTACAAATGTTTCTTTTATTTCAGGATAATGATTTACAACAGTATGCAAGTCCATCTATGAAAGAATTGCAACAAGGAATCCTTCCTTAAAAAACACAGATTTACTTGACGGAAATGGAATCACTGCTTGAAGGTTTACTTTGTGCTGTCACAGATGAACAATAACAGAAGGACGCTTGCAGCAAATGACAACATAACTCCTGTTATGGACCAGCCTTAGCATGACCTAATACAGTGTTAAGGAACCAGTGACAATAGAACACTGACAGTTTCTCCCAATATCCAGCTGCTGAGTGCAAAAGACACTGAGTTGTACAGCCCAGAAACAGATCCTTCAGTCCAACTTGGCAATGCCAACCAGATATCCTAAATTAATCTAATCTCATTTGCCAGCATCTGGCCCATATCCCTCTAAATTCTTCCTACTCACACACCCATCTAGATGCCTTTTAAATGTTGTAATTTTACCAGCTTCCACCATGTCCTCTCGCAGCTCATTCCATATACATACCATTCTCTGCATGAAAACATTGCCCCTTAGGTTCCTTTTATATCTTTCCCCTCTCACCTTAAACCTATTTCCTCTAGTTTTGGACTACCCGTGGAAAAATACTTTGGCTAAAAAGGGGAAGAGGATCCTATCCATGATTTTACAAACCTCTATAAAGTCACCCCTCAGCCACCAACATATCAGGGAAAATAACCCCAGCTTCTCCCTATAGGTCAAACTCTCCAACCCCAACCAGAATTTAATGCAGTATTTCAAAAGTGGCCTAACCAATGTTGTGTACAAATGCGGCATGACATCCCAACTCCTATACACATTGACCAATAAAGACAGGTGTACCAAATACCTTCTTCACTATCCTGTCTGCTTGTGACTTCACCTTCACGGGACTATGAACCTGCACTCCAAAGTCTGTTTGTTTGGAAACACTCTCCAGGACTCTACTATTAACTGCATAAGTCCTGCCCTGATATGCTTTACCAAAATGCAACACCTCACATTTATCAAAATTAAATTCCATCTGCCACTCCTCGGCCTATCAGCCCACCTTCTTCACTGTCCACTACACACCAATTTTGGTGTCATCTGCAAACTTACTAAGCATCCCTCCTACACTCACATCTAAATAATTTATATAAATGACATAAAGCAATGGACTCAACAACTATCCTTGCAGCACACCACTGGTCACCGGCCTCCAGTTTGAAAAACAATCCTCCAATACCACCTTCTGCCTCCTACCGTCAAGCCAGTTTTTTAATCCAATGGCTAGCTCTCCCTGGATCCCATGTGATCTAAAATTGCTAACCAGTCTATCATGCAGAACTGGGTTAGACATCTTTCTGAAGTACACATAGACAATGTCCACTGCTCTGCCTTCATCACTCTTCTTTGTCACCTCTTCAAAAAATTCAGTCAAGTTAGTGAGACATGATATCCTGTGACAAAGCCATGTTGACTATCACTAATCAGTCCTTGCCTTTCCAAATACATGTCAATCCTGCCCCTCAGAATTCCCTCCAACAACTTACCCACCACTGACATGCCATTCATATAAAAAACACAAGAAGGTTTATAGTTTAAAAGGTTCAAGAAGTCCAAGGATTTATAGATAAATCACACTTTTACATATTAAGATTTGTGGGAGAAACCATTTTAGTTGAACATTCAGGAACTTATTGCAGCCTTTATCTTTAATTGTGGATGTGCTCTGAACCTTGATGATCAACAAATGTGAAGACCAACTTAAATAAAAAGGAAGAAATACAGAATTCAAACATAAGAAAAATGTGTAGGTAGAATCAAGAACTAAAAAGTAATAATTTGGTTCATTGAAGCTTCTCCTTCTTTACTACATTCATCTTAAACTGCCCAATCATTTTGTTTCCATCTTCACATGATAAAGAAAAATGTATAAACCAAACTCAGCAATCAAGAAACAGTGATAAAGAACAGGAGAAATATAAAAGAAGTGAGAGAGAGAAGGAAAGGTAAAACAGGGGTTTTAACTGGTATTGTGAAAGACCAATACTAAACAGTCAAAGCTAAATTTCTCATAACAAAATCAGTTTGAATAACAGTTCTGCACTTGCACTAAATCCGACCGTGCATTTTGAAAATTCCTAAGAGGTTATGAACAAGTGGATTTGGAGATTTCCACAGAATATTTAATCTGAAATGTGAATTTGAATAGAATCATCAGATTATGCTATGTATTTACCTTAACCTAAGTGCTACTTACAGATCCTGATTGGTAAGTGAATGTTCGACGTCGCTGAAAGAGGGTTTTACGTACACAGAAGAGACCCAGAAGTGCAAGGAGGATGGTCAGACAGGTGACGGACACTGAACCCACAATGGCCATCAAGAGTTGCTGGTCGCCACCAGTGAGAGGTTCCAAAGGTTTTGGTGTCTGAACAATACCAGAAGTAGCTAAGGGAAAGCAACAAAGCCAATGTGAGGAAGCAAAAGTCATTTTTGGTGTTATTGACTTTGCAATTACACCTTCTGCAAACACCCCTCGTGCACCATTCTACACCTTTTGTATAACTGAGCTGATTCAATGAGTATCATCACAATTGATCATCCTGGACTTTGCACTCAGGTCGATCCTGAAAATGTTGCAATATAAAATGCACTACATTCAAGACAAGTAAGCTGACTCTTAGACAGGCACAATTCCTTTTTGTGTTTCTACATGTGGCCTTTTGAAAATCCTCTCACTCCCTTTTCTTGACATTGGCAGCTATGCTTAGAACTTAGGTTCCAATCTCTGTAACTGCTTCATGCCTTAAGACTTTGCAGAAAACCCACCTCCTGGAACAAGCTTTAAGTTACTTATCCATTATTTCCTACAGAACTGTAGCCCATATCCTGACAGATACCAAACTCATATCTGATCACACACAATGCTGATCTCTCCAACATAAGTAGGCTCAAAGGTAAGCAATGGTTCATATTTGATATTCTCATCCTTGAGTTCAAATCCCTTTTGTATCCTTACGATACTCTGAGAACTCTGTATTCTTCCAGTTCTGACCTCTTGCGTACCCCAAATTTCTTTCATCCCAATATTCAGGATAATTCCTTCAGCTGACTAAGTTTTGATCTCTGTAGTCCTCTCCTTAAATCTTTCCATCACTCGACTTCTCTCTCTCTCTCTCTCTCTTCCCTCCTTTTAAAATGTTCTTTAAATCCCAAGTCTTTGACAATGCCTCTTATGTGTCAATTTTTGTCTGGTAACAGTATTGTGAAGTCACTTGGGACATTTTAGTATGCTGTGCTTAGAAATATAAGCCACGTTAAAAAACAAGGCAAGGATTGATTTGATGTTCTTTTAATGCATATTGAGCCTGAATATTAACAAGATAAGCCTACATGTTCTCACATATAAGTATATATACAGTGAAACCTCGATTATCGGGCAGTCAATTATCCGAATATCAGATTATCCAGCAAGATAATCTGATTTTCTGCAAGATAATCTGCTACCCACCAGATGGCACAGTAGCTCAGTGGTTAGCACTGCAGCGTCACAGCACCAGCGTCCCAGGTTCGATCCCAGCCTCAGGCAACTGTCTGTGTGGGGTTTGCACGTTCTCTCTGTGCCTGTGCGGGTTTCCACCGGGTACTCTGGTTTCCTCCGACAGTCTGAAGATGTGCAGGTCAGGTAAATTGCCCATACTGTTAGGTGCATTGGTCTGAGTGGGTTACTCTTCAGAGGGTTGATGTGGACTGGTTGGGCCAAAGGGCCTGTTGCCACACTGTAGGGAATCTAATCTAATCTAAAGATTGCAAGGTCCTGATGCTCAGCTGAACTATGTTATCTGGAATTTGATTAACCGAATGAAATACTGCCTGTCTGTGTCCTTCAGATAATCAAGATTCTTCTGTACATACATATATTTATATACACAAATCCAGATTCATACTGCAGTTAGCAGAGTTCTTACAATTCTTACCTGGTGGAGTTGCTGCCGTTCGAAGTTCTTTCATTACATTTGGTTTGCTCTCCCCCTTATTGTTCTTGGCTAAGACCTCCACTAAGTAGGGAGTCTCAGGTTGTAACCCCTTCAAGACGTACTCTGAAGTTGGCATCTCTGCCAAGTTGATTGATATATCTTCAGTGTATGTTGTTGCACCATACACCTTACATCTTATAACCACAGAGGAGATGGCATGTTTTTTTGGTAACACCCAGGAGATCACTGCAGATGTGTCAGTAACATTTGATATTTTAATGTCATAAGGTGCTGGAGGAATAGCTGGAGTTCAAAACAAGGAAGAGAATATTTACTCATTTATTTAGGCAATGGAAAGCCAGTCACAGTAAAAGGTGCAAAGAGAGAGGGTCCAACAGAGAGAAAGCAGCTGAGAGGACAAATTCCAAAACTGGAGAGAGGAGAAGGGAAAAAAAAATCTCACTTACAGTTACTGAAGGTCCAAGATGTGACAGGAGTGCTCCATTCACCTGCAACATTGGACTGGGCACGGACACGAAACTGGTACTGTGTGCTGGGACTTAGATCATTGAGAGTTTTATTTCCAGTCGTATCGATCCATGTGGGCTTGCTGAGTGGTTCCACCTGCTGGTACTCAATGGTGTATTTGTTTATCTCCTTTGTGCTGAGAGGCGGCAGCCATTTCAGTTGTATGCTGGTCAGGGACAAGGGGATAGCCTGTAGATTTCTGGGAGGTGGTGGGCCTGCACAAACAGAATCAACTTCTTCACTGACATGCACTTTTTTCTCCACATGCATTCATAATTGACCTCATGATTCTGACCTAAAGGCGGGCCTTGCCACTACCTCAGCACTGTGTAATTCCTACCGTTAGGAAGGCTTCCATAATATTTTTACATGACTTAAGTCTAGAAGGATTGTGGAAAAAGTTGATTATGGATACACTTCAATGGATACCTGTGCATTTTTATAAAAAGTTCAGTTTGGAACTTTTTAAGGCTAAACTTGTTTTCTAGAAGACATTTGCCTGAGCTTTATGAATGTCAGGGAGTTAGCTTCTTATTAAAGTGCTTTAATTACAGTCAGAGTTGCTGATACATAGAATCTTTACAATATGGAAACAGGCCATTCAGCCCACACTGACCCTCTTTAGAACATTCCCTCCCATCCCCCGATCCCTGTAGACCTGCATTTCCCATGGCTACTTCACGTAGCCTGCACAATATGGACAATTTAGCACAGCCAATCCACACATCTTTGGACTGTGGGAGGGAACCAGAGCATTAAGAGAAAACCAACACAGGTATGAAGAGAATGTGTAAACTCCACACAGACAGCTGTCCAAGGCTGGACTTGAACCCAGGTCTCTAGAGCTGAGACAGCAATACTAACCACTGAAGCCACCATGAAGAAAGAGGCTTCCCAGCTCAGCTGTTCTCTTTTTGTTGCGTCTAGTATGGTAACTGGAACACTAATTCAGCTGCTCTCATGAGAAGACTCTGAGGGACTTTTCCTTGATATCTTCTGAACATCTGCCTCTGGATAAGTCCCAGAGATGTCCAATGCCCAATGTCTAATACATGCCAAATGCCAGTCACTGACAGCCATCTGAACATTCCACACTTTATCTTTTTTGCCTTCAAGAACATTTATTGCCAAAATCATTTGCCTTTCTAAGTAAATTGTTGCAGATGAATCAGTTTTCTTGTTTCCTTTAACTTGTGTGTGTGTTTGTTGAGGTATTCAGAAGGATAAGTATTTCTACTTTCATATTTTAAGCTAGCTTTACTTCTTTGCTGAATATCTCTTGTTCACAATTAAATAAATTATTTTGTCGTTTATTAAAAGTACATGGCTGATGGATCCTTTTATTCTAAACTTAATATTGATAAAATACATAATTGACCATATCACTAATGTAGCAAAATACTGAAATTAATGTCATGATCAGTGAAGTAGCAGGGGCTACTACACCTGTGAAAAGCTGCATTGGCATTTCATATCACATTGACAACATTCTACAGTCCCTGTGCAATATAATGATACCACAGTGTTGCACCTCATGGAGCCCAATAACACATATATGTTGTATAAAGCAGGGGTTCTAAAGAGGATTTGCTCATGTCACATTAGTTTCATCCATTCCACTGATAACAAGTATAGTGTAGATAGAAACAAGAAGTTCTATTCTAGCTTTTGGAGGGAGCAGATGCATCTGTACTAGTTCCTAAGCTCACGTGTAATTGTGCCTAATCAGTTATAGCTGTACATATTGTTATCATGCATTGAAGAGAAGCAGCGGTGAAGTGATAGAGTCGCTGGACTAGAGATACAGAACCAGGTCACTGTTTTTGGCTGCGAGTTCCAGTCCTACCAAGGCAAATGGTAAAATATAATCAAATAAAAATCTGGAATTAAATGATGATTATTGTGAAAATCCATCTGGTTCATTAAGTGCTTTAGGGAGGGAAATCTGCCATCTTTACCTGCTCTGGTGTACATGTGGACTCCAGACTTATGGCAGTGTGGTTGAGTCTTAACTGCCCTTGAGCCAATGATGTTAATGTTCCACGAACAAATAAAAAGGAAATTCTCTTTATCCAGGAATCCTCTATTATAGTATATCGTCTACCACTAATCACTTGATAAACCCATGACAGAAGAGCAAGCTACCTCAAACAACCCTTATGCAAATACCACAAGAAAATGGGAGTGATCATTGGAGAAAATGCCAGAATATACACCATGGCATTATAATCACTGTGATAAATTCATATTGATAACCCTACAAAACATGAAAGTTTCAAGAGATAATAATGTGCGACAGAGAGATTTTTTTCAGTCATTCACAGGATGTGAGCATTGCTAGCTAGGCTAGATTTATTGCCCATCCCTAATTGCTTACAAGACAGTTAAGAACCAATCACAATACTCTGGGTCAGGAGTCACACACAGGATAGACCAGGTAAGGACCGCAGTTTGCTTCCCTAAATTGACTTCATTAGACTCCTAGTTCCGGACTTTTATTGAAATCAAAATTTACTTCATGCCATGGCAGAATTCGAATCTGCATACCCAGAATATTATTGATGTTTTTGGATTAATAGGTGTAGCACTAATACCACTAAGCCATTGCCTCACTCCCTTTGGAAAATGGACATTACAGACTATGAGATTGCCCCTTGTTAAACCAGGAATTACTATGTAAATGTACCCTATTAAAAAAGAAAGTTATGGAACACTACGTTGTGAAACTCAGATAGCACAGGACATTGCACCATATACCATACAGATATCATTGATACACAGAGTATAATAAAACTACTGTCTGTGTCACACAGAATACCATGGGACACTATATCATGTAACAGTAGAGAATGTCTTCTACAGGACATTGTTGCTGATACTTGAGCTACCAACTGTCATGATAAGCAGAAGAATTTTGAAGGATAGGTATCTCTTTCATCTTAAATTACTCCATGCTGTGCCCAGAATTTTCTATGAATGTCACGGTTAAATTTATAGTCTGACACAAATATTCTTCTTTTCTGTTCTTTCATAGACTCACAAAATCCCCACGGTGCGAAAGAGGCCATTCGGCCCATTGGATCTACACAACCCTCTGAAGAGCATCCCATCCAGATCCCAGTACCCCACCCTATCCCTACATTCCCCATGGTTAATCCACCCAGCGTGCACATCCCTGGACAATTGAGCACAGCCAATCCACCAAACTAGAACTAGGGTTCATAGCCTCAAAATAATGGGAGAAGTTTTAGGACTGGTTTGAGAATGAACATCTTCAGCCAAATGGTTGCGAATCTGTGGAATTCCCTGCTCCGTGAAGCAGTTGAGACAACCTCGTTGAATGTTTTTAAGGCAAAGACCAGTAGATTTTTGAACAGTAAAGGAATTAGGGGTTATGGTGGTTAGACAGATAAGTGGAGTTGAGTCCATGAGAAAGATCAGCCAAGATCTTATTGAATAGCAGAGCAAGCTCAATGGACCAGATGGCCAACTCCTGCTCCTATCTCTTATGTTCTCATGTTCCAATGCATTCCATTTCCCTACATTGAAGCTATTAATCAATGCCTGCCCCGGTGTGGTAGGTGACCAGGAAAAGCCTTCCCACTCCAAACAGTATCATAATCTTATTGTCAACTGAAACATTCAGGTGAGAGCCACTACTCTCAAAACCAAGGCAACCCATTTTCACCCAATGTGGCACTGAAGCAGTCAAGCAAAATGGGAATTAGTAGCAAATTTCTCTTTAGTGAGTCAATTAAATCACTCCCAGATCATCACAGAAGTTCTACAGAATAGATATTTTCTAATTAACCATTTCAGGGATGCTAGTACATATTTCTAGAGCAGGTGGAACTTCAACCAAGGTCTCCTGGTTCAGAGGCATGGAGTTCTACAGAGTAGCGTCCTAGGACAATAATCACCAGCTTTTTCAGACCTTCTTTCATAATCAAGTCAAAAGTGGAGATGTTCACTGAGGATTGTATTGTGTTCAGTACCATTCGCACTTTCTCAGATCCTGAAGGACTCCATACAACTTTCAGACTTGGCCTGATGAGTGGCAAGGAAAACTCACACGTCACAGTTGCCAGGCAATGATCATCTCCAACAAAAGACAGGTCAAGATGGGGTGGCACAGTGGCTCAGTGCTCAGCATTGCTGCCTCACAGAGTGAGGAACGTGGGCTTGATTCCAGCCTCGGGTGGCTGCCTGTGTGGAGTTTGTATGTTCTCCCTGTATCTGCATGGGTTTCCTCCCACAATCCAAAGATGGTCAGGTTGGGTGAATTGGCCATGCCACATTGCCCGTACGTGTAAAGGGATGTGTAGGTTCGGTGCATTAGTCAGGGATACATATAAGATAGTAGGGGAATGGGTCTGAGTGGGATCCTTTCTTTCTGTCTTTCTGTCTGTCTATCTATTTATCTATCTATCTATCTATATATATATATATATATATATATCTTCCCCTTGACATGCAATGGCGAAGCTAATATTAAATCTCCAATCATTAACACGCTGAGGTTTACCATTGTTCAGAAGCTTAACTGAACCACACACATCTAGGTTGTAACTATAACAGATCAGAAGCTTATTCTGCATCTCCTGACTCCCCATAGCATGTCCACTATCACCAACATACAAGTCAGGAGTGTGATGTTGTGCTCTCTACTTTCCGAGATGAGTGCAGCTCCAACAACTGAGATGACTTTATTCAGTCAGGCTGTATGTTCCTGCAAGAGGCAGGGGATGGTCTATGTACAGAAGGGGCCTCCCACAATAGAGTGGAATAAATGAAGCGTGGGTGTGGGACCATGCTCCGGGCAGGCTAAGAGCACCTATCCACCCTCACATCAGCAACTCTGATCAAACAATAACTTTTTAAAATTATTTATTCATGGGAAATGGTCATTGTAGTGGGGTCAGCATTCAATTGCTATCTCTAGTTGTCCTTGGGGAGGTGGTGAGCTGCCTCCTGGAACAATGGTGTTACTGTATCTCAGTACATGTGATAATAATAAATCAAATCAAATCAAAGCCGCTAAATTATAGGTGTTTGAGAACAAATATGATCTTACAGGTCATCTTTCTAGATAGATTGGCTAATAGTTGAACTTCTAACAAAGGATATACAAGGAAGGAATGCAGTGAAAAGTTCACCAGGTTGGTTCCTAGGATAAAAGGGTTATATGAGAGGGTTAAATAATTAGCCTATACTCTTTGGAGTTTAGAAGAATGAAAGGTGATCTCATTGAAACATACAAGCTGTTAAAGAGGCTTCACAGGGATGGATAGTGTGAGACAAAAACAGAAATTGCTGGAAAAGCTCAGCAGATCTAGTAGCATCTGTGGAGAAAAATCAGAATTAACATTTCAGGTTGAGCAGAATAGGGGTAGACAGTGTGAGGTTATCTTCCTAGAATGGAAGGGGAGTCCATAAACACATAGTGGTGGTGTTGACGAGAGAGGGTTGTGACACGGATTGAGGATAAGTGGGTGATTATTTAGAACTAGATCAGATTAACCTTCCTCATTCAGGTAGTTATAAGTCTTTGAGAATGTTCACCGCAGAGGGTGATGGATGTTCCACTGTTGAACACATTTAAGACTTTGTTTGGTAGATTCTTGAACTTGCGGGGAATCAAGAGATATGGGGAGTGAGCAGGAGAAAGAAAATCCGTCTCATTCATCTGTCTCAGACAGTAAGATAAAAGTGCTTTTATTCAGTAACTTCATATCATTATTAAAATTTTTAAAAAGATCTTTCATATAGAAGATTATAGATCCCAATTGGTGAAAAACAACTGGAAACGCTACTTAACTATGTGGTCTGCTGTATTGCTCGCAAAATAAAGCTTTTCACTGTGCCTCGGTACACATGACAATAAATTTAATTCAATTCAAATCAATTTACTTTCCAGGTTCAATTGTATGGAAAAAAACCTAAAAACCTGTTTAATGTCCTACATTACCTGCATCTACTTCCACCATGACTGACTCAGATGGTGGCCCAAGACTGTCACAATGGTATACCATGACGTCCACCTTGTACGCTTGTCCAGGTTGTAGATTTGTTATCTGTGTTGACCGGACTGACAGGGGCTGCACTCGAACCTCTTTCTTAATAGAATTTCCAGAGCCAGTGACTCGGACAACAAACCCAGTTCCAGGCTCATGATCTTTGGAGACGTTCCAGCTGACTGAGATGGTGTCCCTACCCTCGGCCAAAGCCCGGTCAATCTTTGCCACCATAGTGGGTTCTGACAAAAAAAGGAAAGGAACTGAATTCTGGTGCATTACCATGGAGGATGGGATACAACAAGCAAAGCCGCAAAGCAGCACTTCCAATAGACTGATAACAAAGATATTTACATGTGTTATGCAGTACAAACAATGCAAAATTAATCTTGTGGATAAGTGTCATCTTTATAGGAGACATGCTAATTAGTACAACCATATCCATTAATAACTACAAGTTATTCACCATTCAATGCTTGAGAAACTCAGCAGGTCTGGCAAGAGAGAGGTGTGCTCCACAGATGCTGCTAAACTGTAGTTTTTCCAGCATTCTCTGTGTTTGTCTTAAGTATGGTCTCCTTTGCTGGGATGGACATTTAGCTTTATGAACAGGAGTTGGCATGGAGATATTCAAACCCCATAACTTACTGAAAAGCATCATATTCAGGAATGATACCAAGGGATGAGCTGGACAGAGCTTACATCAATAATTCACTCATTGAATTTCAAAGGTACTTTTCCTGGAACAAAGACTCTACAACAGGAACATGAACAAAGCTTATTTCTAAAGCATAAAACACTCGCACAGCATTCAGTGTGACTTACCTGTCCATTTTGCCATGTGGTACTTTTACAGATCGCTCAGAAAGTGACAATGTGTACACAAATGCTGTTGACTGGAGCGATGGATTGTGATGGTAGACACTGATAATCTTTCTACCATATTTCTAACCATGAATCTCTCCTATTCTTAGTGTCTGCCATTGGTGTACATCAGAAGAATAACATATTTGATTGCATTATGAATGCACCTCCCTTGGCCATCAAGTCTTGGGTTGGGTCTCAACTTAAGGTTCTGGCTTAGAGGCAGGGATACTACTCACTGTGTCACAAGACCTTTCAGTCACTGTGTGCTGTGCATATGCAAGAATTTGCCTCGAGAAATTTTAGTTCACGAAGCATGTTGGTAACAGCTCCATCAATCAAATAAACATATCTAAAAACATACCTGGACAATCCGTTTCCAAGATAGCATCGGGACCTGGGGGCCCCTCTCCTCCGTCTCCGGGACGAGTGAGCTGTACCCGAACCAGATAGCTTGTTGAAGGTTTCAAATTCATCAGTGTGATTGGCTCATTATTATCAACTGAAATAATGGAGACAAAACATTTCTTAATTCCAGTCAAGGTGTTATTACATTATACTTCAGTAATAATTGCTGTCAATCTGTACATGTAAGTGTTTTAATATACATAAGACTAGCAGATTGTACTCAAATGACACACAAACTGTGCCAGACCAGTTCAATAATGTGTAGAGCACTATTAGGACATCACTGGGCTCCCTCAAGGTGAATACCACACATCTACATAGGGAGAGAATGAATCTGTTATGAGTATCTTCACGACTTTAGGAGAATGAGAGAGGGTTCCCACAGAAATCCATAAAATTCTAACAGAATTAGACAGGTTAGATGCAGAAAGGATGTTCTCAATGACGAGCAAGTCCAAAACTAGGGGTCACAAACTAAAGGTAAGGATCAGCCTTTTAGGATAGAAATGAGGAGAAATTTCTTCAATGAAAGAGTGGAAATCTCTGCCACAGAAAGAAGTTGAGGTTAAAACATTGAATGTTTTCAAGAAGGAAATAGATGTAGCTGTTAGGGCTACAGATATCAAAGGATATGGAGAGAAAGCAGGATCAAGGTGTTGAGATAGATGGTCAGTCATGATCATATTGAATGGCGGAGCAGGCTGGAAGGGCTGAATGACCTACTCCTGTTCCTATATCAATGCACTTGTAAGAGATTGGCATGGATGAGTTGGATTGGAGGGTCTGTTTCTGTGCTGTATGACTCTGTGACTCTCAGTGAAGAGCTGTTGGGAGGGTACTGTCCAGCCATGATTGGAGCCACTTACCACCTGCATATGCACATCTGCAGGCTGAAGTGGTCTGACTTTGGCAGAGTTTCAGTGTATGCAGACACTCCCATTAGTCCCAACATGTTAACATGCATTTACAACCCAAATTTCTTGCACATTGTTTGTACGCCCTCTTCACTTACCTAATTATTTATCCAGATCTGTGAATAAAGATATATATATATCCATTATGCATAATATATAAAGACCTATGGAATTAAAGTGATTTTAACACATTATCACTCAGGCAGAACTTGCACCATCTAGCACCAGAAATAGAAATACTTGGTCTCAGAAAATTCTAAGGCAGAGTTAGTTGCAAACTTGAAGCAGACCAAGAGAGGACTCTTCATGTGTTTTCTCTGTTAATACAATTTTCCATGATTTTTGGGTCAAAAGAAAATTGACTTGTGGAAAACCATCCTCATAATTAGAGACACAGTTCTCAATGATTTGCATTACCATCTAACCGTAATTGCTCTTTTTGAATAGCAGTATTATCCATAAAGTCCGAGGAAGTGTTGCTGAACAAAGAGACCTTGGAGTGCAGGTTCAAAGTAGAGTCGCAAGTCGATAGGATAGTGAAGAAGGCATTTGGTATGCTTTCCTTTATTGGTCTGAGTATTGAGTACAGGTGTTGGGAGGTCATGCTGAGGCTGTACAGGACATTGGTTATGCCACTTTTGGAATATTGCATGCAATTTTGGTCTCCTTCCTATCGGAAGGTTGTGATTGTGAAACTTAAAAGGGTTCAGAAAAGATTTACAAGGATGTTGCCAGGGTTGGAGGATTTGAGCTATAGGGAGAGGTTGAATAGGCTGGGGCTGTTTTCCCTGGAGCGTTGGAAGCTGAGGGGTGACTTTATAGAGGTTTATAAAATTATGAGAGGCATGGATAGGATAAATAGACAAGGTCTTTTCCCTTGGGTCGGGGAGTCCAGAACTAGAGGGCATAAGCTTAGGGTGAGAGGGGAAAGATATAAAAGAGACATAAGGAGCAACATTTTCACGCAGTGGATGGTGCCTGTGTGGAATGGGCTGCCAGAGGAAGTGGTGGAGGCTAATACAATTACGACATTTAAAAGGTATCTAGATGGGTATATGAATAGGAAGGGATTGGAAGGATATGGGCCGAGTGCTGGCAGGTGGGACGAGATTGGATTGGGACATCTGGTCAGCATGGATGAGTTCGACCAAAGAATCTGTTTCCGTGCTGCACATCTCTATGACTCTGTGACTTTATTTACCTACTATTGAAGACCACTGCGCCCCACTGTCATTTGGCTTATAGAGCAGTTTCACAGATTTCACCGGCCCATCTCCAGTGAAGTTCACGCTGTTTGGATCCACTTTTAGTTGCTTGCTTTTCTTTTCCAGGAGTCTTGGTATGCTTATTGGGACAGGAGGTTCTGAAAAGAAAATTGGCATTAGTTTCTTGAAATTAAACCTTACAAATGATCCATCAGTACAATCCAAAACACTGTGTCAAAAGGTAAATCCATAAATGACATCTCAAAAATAGTTGTCCAAAAGAAGTAAAACTTTGAAAAAGTATATCCATTTACAGAGGAAAGATAATAATGCCATATTGGTTAATGATGAATAATTTTCAACTCACGCCAGATTTGGACGAGATTTGGTTAAATTTTTTTCAGTTCAAATCTTCAAAGGGAAGACATTTTCAGTATCTCAGTCAGATTGATATACATTCACTCATGGGATATGGGAATGGCTGGCTGGGCCAGTGTTTATTGTCCACCCCTAGTTGCACTTGAGAAGGTAGTCACTGCAGTGACTTTCATGTTGACACAGTCATAATGCCTTTAGAGAGGGTATTCTAGGATTTCAAGTCAGGAGGGTGAGTAGCTTGGAGGGAAATATGCCGAAGGTGGTGCCCCCATGTATGTGCTGCCCTTGATCTGAAGTTCAGGGCAAAGGTTCTATTTGTTGGTGGTGTGCTTGTTTCTGGTGCATTCTGTATCTAGGCCATTATGGAACATGCTGGTTCCTAGATGAAATGGCACCCCAGCATGTAGACAATCACGTGGCACAGTGGGTCAGTGGGTAGCACTGTTGCCTCACAGTGCCAGGGACCCGGGTTTGATTCCAACCTCGGGCGACTGTCTTATGTGGAGTTTGCACAATCCCCCCGTGTCTGTGTGGGTTTCCTCTGCGTGCTTTAGTTTCCTCCCACAGTCCAAATATGTGCAGGTTAGGTGAATTGGCAATGCTAAATTACCCATAGGTTAGGTGCATTAGTCAGGGGAAATGTAGAGTGATAGGGGTGGAGTAATGGGTCTGGGTGGGAAATTTACAGAGGGTCGGTGTGGACTTGTTGGGCCGAATGGCTTGTTTCCACACTGTAGGGATTCTATGAACTAGGCTTATTCAGGTTCCTCTTCTGACTGGAACTTTCTGTTCAGCAGATGTGTCCAACACCTTCACCTCCCACTCTGTCTCTCCCCTAACCCATGGCCCCCCCGTGTGGTGCTCTCAGTGCTCAGGACCTCCTTAACTGGATGGTGAGGGCAACCTTTGACCACTACTTGGTCTGGAATTCAACTACCATGTCACCCTGGCACCATTTGGGGTTGGGATACAGGAATGATCTGGACCCCAGAACAATAATTCAGTCCACAATAATACTATGTACAGTTAGATTTTAAAAGATTCCACACATCAACTCAAATGTGAAAATCTCAGCCCAAAGTATTAAGCTTTCAAAGTCTCCTACCTTTCACAATGATTTTGAATCTCCTCGAGTCAGTGCCAGTGGATGTGCTGACTCTACACTCCCAGACCCCCGCATCCAACAAACTTATCTGTGGCAATTTGAATTCTGAAGTGGTTAAATTCCCTTGCATGATGGATTTGGTTGCCTGTGAATGAAAATACAAAATACAATGCAATTAATTTCAGACTTTTCACTGAAAATATGACAATAATTGATTAATCTTTATGCATGTTTATCTGAAAAATGGACCTGCATACAATAACATGGTAATAGATCCCCATTCTATAAAATGATAAGGAATTCCATACAGTGACACAGCATCCACTCTTTATCTGCACTAGAAGATACCCTCAGAACTCACTGTTTTCAATAGACTAGGATCCAGCCGTGCTACTGTGAATTCTTGCTCCCTCCATTAAGGAAGCATCAGAGAGAAAAGCATCAGATAGAAATTTGCCAGGGGACTGCATTAATGTGCACTTGAATGGAAAAACAATGCTGGTTGCTTACAAAGAAGTTAGCACCCAAATACTTACACAGTTAAGGCATGTCAAGAGATGCGCCATTGGGTGTGGGCTCAGGAAGATTAGAAGCAATTCTGACTTAAAGATAGAGTTGCACTATTGCAAAGATCGCAAAAGGCATTACCGCTTTAAGACAGCGAATTGACACTCAACATGTGATGCTCTAACAGAAGGGAACTCCACCTGTCTGCAAATTCAGCCGTCAGGCATTCAGTCAACTGCCCAGACTGCTAGTCAGGATATATAAAAACATATATAATACAACAGCATTCTAAGTGAACAGATAGTCCAGGCCAAATATGTACATCTGAGATGTCAGATTAGTGCATATACTTAGTTGTTAATAAACCTCTGGATATGGCTCAATACAAACCTCTGTGGTATGTAAGGTGATGGTAAAATCACCATAGTCCGACTATGCTCTCTCATAAGAGAAATGATTGGTGTTGAGTTTAATCTGAGTGTCATCACAGTTCAGATGTGGAGAGGCAAGTTTGAGAATGTTAGTATGAGAATTGAACCTGCTCTGTTGGTATTTACTCTGCATTGCAAACCAGCTATCCAGCCAACTGAACCTACTGACCTGCAAATGCTACGCAGGTATATGCTACATGGCTAAACATATAGAAAACCATTAAACACAACAGGTAGCAACTTCCTTAAATAAACAAGCACATTAAACAACAATGAGAGAACTTGAAAGACTTTTATTTTGCTGGACCTGGGCATGATTTATATGTGACCACATTCTGGTAAAGAATAGTAATAGTCACCTTCAAATATCCATGTCTGAATCAATGATACACATCTTGCTTAATCTTACTAGTTTGCATAAAGTTTTGAATCCCACATTCCTAAGATGATGACAATTCAACGGACTTTGGATGGAAAGGTGGTGGAGCCTCATTTGGAACTGCAAAGGGAGGCCATTTGGCCGAATTTGTCTGTGCTGACTTACTAAAGTTAATCTCACTGCTGTGTTGTCTCTGCCGAATCCTTTACTTCTTTTACTTCAGCCATCAACTTTCCCTTACAAGATACAATGGTTTCTGCTCAACCATTGAATGCATGCTAACAAGGACAAAGGCGAAAATTTACTGAGTGTGGTCTCCATTATTCAGAGCAATGCAGGAACATCAATAATAAGCACTGAAGGAATTCTGCAAGCAGTTAATCCCTGACGTCCACCTGTTGGTATTGTAAGTTATCTGCTTGCAAAAGTACCTGACATTAATTCTCCCGGCACTTACACTGGTGTACTTGCTTCAGGTCCATCCAGTTCAAGTGCAGCTAATCTGAAAGATGACATTTCTGAGGTGCTGTTTGTATGATACATGCAGGAGAATGGGCTTTCAGATCTTGCTTTTAATTTATCATCTTAATGTTTTCACTGCACCAGTGATTCACTCTAGTGTTGCTGAGCTCAAAAGGATCTCTGTAGATATAGCCTAAACTTGGATTTAAACATTATAATCTGCATGCATGGTTTTTGAGGATGAAGAATGGATGAGTGAGGAAAAGTTTAATAACACAACTAGGGAGCCAGCACTGGCACAATGGATTGAACGGCCTCCTTCTGCGCTGCACCCTCATCCATCCCTTTGTACAGATTTAACTATTCCACTCTCCCTCTGATCAGCCTCCATGTTTTTGTCTCTGTCAATTAGGGGTCATCAAAAACCTGATGTATGTGTCCTACATCTCCCCTCTGTTTGCTTATCCACAACGCTTCCTAGTTAAGCAAAGCTTCAATTTTAAAATTCTCACCCTGGTTTTGAAATCAATCCATAATCTTACAATTTCCTCTCTCTGTAACCTGCTCCAGCCCTACAAATCATTGCAATATTCAGGGTTATTCTAGTTCTCCCCTCTTGTATTTAAATTGTTTCACTATTGGACACAAGCCTTCAAATGTTAAGGTCCAAAGTTCTTGAATCACCACCCTACACTTCTCAACCATTTCACCTCTCCTCCTTCCTTAAAAATGCTCCTTAAAACATACCTTTTTGACCACTTTTTTTTAGATTAATTACTTACAGTGTGGAAACAGGTCCTTTGGCCCAACAAGTCCACACCAACCCGCAACCCATTCCCCTCCACCTAACACTATGGGCAATTTAGCATGGCCAGTTCACCTGACCTGCACATTTTTGGATTGTGGGAGGAAACCGGAGCAAACCCACGCAGATATGGGAAGAATGTGCAAACTCCACACAGAGAGTCGCCAGAGGCAGGAATTGAACCCGGGTCTCTGGTGCTGTGAGGCAGCAGTGCTAACCACTGTGCCACCATTTTGGCTATCTGATGTAATATCTCCTATGTGGCTCACCGTCAAAGTTTATTTAGTACTTTTGTCGCTCTTTGGGATGTTATATGATGTTGGAGGTGGTATATGAACAGACGTTGTTATAGAATCATTGCACAATTCTATAATGAGAGGAATGTAAAATGCCACACGCCAACTTTCCTGAGCTCAGGGTGTCCACGACGGCTGTGCTTTTTTGATCATTGCTATTTATACAGATTGTAATGTTATGGAATCTTACCAATGACAGTAAGTAAATTAATGATCAAATAACATTTGAATGCCTAGAAAAGATACGTTCAAATTTGATATACATCATTGAACTATTTAAACTATTTCTCCACTGCTGAGGACCGATGATGTAATTACACCACATGTACAGTGTTCATAGTTCAAATTGTGTTTATCATCAAACGAGGCCACTGCAAATCTAACTGCAATGTACCATCTCAACTTTCATCATATTATAGTGCGTACGATTCTTCTGTTTCACTTTATCATCAATTGACTCAGTGCATAGCTATTCTGCATCTCATCCAGGGATTGTACTCGTATGTTTGTGGCTCACAGATCATTCCCCAATATGTTGCTGCTTGCATCGATCACAGATCTTTCCCTAACAATCACGTTACTCTCTGTGTAGATCACTGGCATCCAGCCCCTGCTATGGTTATGATTCGATTTATATAATTCAAAAGTTCTCTTCCTCGGCAACCATGGCTGAGTATCTATAGCTTCTTTCTCTTCCTGTGATCATGCTGTCGCGTGCATATCTCAATAGTCCTGAATAGTCATAGATGCAATGATGCAGTGACATAAAATAAACTGCAGAACATCAACACTAACATGGACTCATTGGACTTCTTTCTGTGCTGCAAAACTCCATTTAAGGTATTTTCTAATCCACCTGTTCAGGGATAATATTACAAACCTCTGGAACAGGTGACACTTGAACCCACGCCTCCTGGCCCAGGGGTAGGGGCACTACCACTATAAAAGATTCCAAAATTCCATTTAATTCTATATAATAGTAAAAATGTAGGAAATACTGTTAATGGCAAAAGTTTGGAATAATGCTCTTAATCATTGATCATAACAATACAAACAATTGTTGATCACAAACTCTTGGTCTGCAGTTCAAGTTTTTAAGCTTAGATTGGTAAAGTCTGTAAGTTAGAGAAATATCTCTTGTGAGATTCACCTTCAAAATTGCTCCATTAGGTTTACGGATCTGAATTTCCTTGTTACTGGGCAGTGGTTTTGCTGAGGCAGAGCATTTCATTACTGGGCTTGAGTTAAGGTTCAGTTCAACTTCTGTAAATGTGTCAACGATCTTTGGGATGTGATCTTAAGGGAAAAAAATATACATATTACTAACTTTTATTAAAATGTATTACTATTTAGCTTAATAAGTACACAAGTGTTTTAAATGTACAATACATTATCATCCAGACCCTCATCTTCAATGTTATTAGTAACTCCAAAATCCCTATACTGCTACAACCATCAATATTACCGTCTCCAGTATTGTTACAACCCTTTTGTTCTTGAGATCTTGGATTTTCTGGCAAAACTGGTATTGTGTGTCCAATCTTAGTTGCTTTGGTATTAATGGATCTTCTACATGAGTATTTTGACACAAGTAAATAGCTTACAACGTCACATCACAAGTTGATTAAGAATCAACAAAGACGATATAGGATTAAATTTATACATAAGGCAGACTGTATGAAACTGCAGTTTTCTTTGCTAAAGAACTCAACAAATGTTTAGGAACTGTCTGATAGTAAAATATTATTTCCAGATTTTTAGATTCTGCTAGGGCCAGTGTGCATATTCCTATATTTTTTGATCCACACGTACCAAATTAAAATAATAAAGCAGGCTTTGCATGAAATCAACCAAATAATTTGACAGCTGCTTTAATGCAGGGCTTATTTTGTAGCAGAATGTTAATTTTGGCATTCAAATAAGTAATACTGAGTTTACTTTTTACAAATTATGCTAGAGTAAATCATAGCATGGTGAGCACAGCTCATGAAACACAATAATTTGAATGATGCAAAATGTTGCATCCTGCTTGATAATACACGAATGAAAGCCCCTTTTAAATTGGTGCTTTCTTTTGAACTAGCAACCATTCGTCTGAGGAAAGTAAACACTGGTCCCTACTCCAAAAAACGTACATGCATGCAACAATACACATTCAGAAGTGAAATCACAGTGTCTCGTACCTGATTTCTCACAGTATTGGCCATGCCATCCAACTGGGCATTTACAGCCGTGGAATCGATCACATGATGCTCCATTTTGACACTGACACTTCAGCCTACATTCTGGTCCATAGGTGTTTGGGCTACACTCTGTGAACATAATTTTAAATCAGGTAGCTATCCACATCAGGCAACTTAAATCATAGGCCCAGATTTTCTAATGGCCGGATAATCAGTTCTGTGCATTTTGGCACAGTGGTTAGCACTGCTGCCTCACAGTGCCAGAGACCCGGGTTCAATTCCCACCTCAGGCAACTGTTTGTGTGGAGTTTGCATGTTCTCCCCGTGTCTGAGTGGGTTTCCTCCAAAAGTCCAAAAAAAATGTGCAGGTTAGGTGAAAATTGGCCATGCTAAATTGGCCGTAGTGTTAGGTAAAGGGGTAAATGTAGGGGAATGGGTCTGGGTGGGTTGCTCTTTGGAGGGTCGGTGTGGACTTGTTAGGCCGAAGGGCCTGTTTCCACGCTGTAAGTAATCTAATCTAAATGTAGATGGGATTCTGCAGTTGGAGCAGAGCCCAAAAGAATTGTCCAGGAAATTGAAAACTCTCTGGGAAATTCTCCTACTCCTGAAATCCTCCAAAAGTCTCAATTTAAATCAAAGCATACTAGAGGGTTCCACCACAGTTAAGTAAATAGTTACTTAGGAAATGTTTGACTATTAAATAGCTGGTCGAACTGTTGAGTAACTATTCAACTGAGCACGCCCCACCCTGACCCATACCTCATTACATCACACCTCACAACTCATTACCTCATTATTCCCCCAGGCTGCTTTCACCCACCCTAGACCCTGAATAGACACTCTCCTATGCGCCTGAACCCAACAAACCCACCCAGCAGCCCCACCCCCTAATGCCTGGAACACACTAACACCCCTCCACTGGACCTGACAGCCCCTTCCATGCCCAGGGCACAATATGCTGGGATTTGAACACTCCCGCTTCTCCCCTGATGCTGCATCCACCTCCTTACCTCCTACTCACTTGGCATCCTATCCAGCTGGAACCCTATCCTTGCCCACAGATTTACCTTCTGCACTTACTGTTTCACAGTAACTGTCAAAGTGGTTGTGAGGGTGGGGCAATGTATTTCAGAATAAGGCAAATGACTGCCAGGAAAACAGGGCTGTGGTTTCTGTGGAGCCCTGTTTACTCTATACTAAGAGGGGTTTACCAATGAAGGCACACTCTGCATTTTGGAAGAAGCCCTGAAGGAGTCGAGTAGCAACCCACCCAGACTCTTACCCTCAGAAAATTTCACACATATTCTCCAGTTCAAAATGGATGAAATTACTTGAAGCTATTTGTATGTTATAAAAGGGAAATATGTAGTTTGCAGTATATTATTATGGAGGATGGAATTCAATGGATTGCAGAGTCCATATAGGGATACATGTTTCTAAAATATTACAGATTATCACAGTACATTTTAACAACAAGAGAATATTCAGCAAGTAGTGAGTTACCGATTCTGCATAGCTAGTGATTGATAGCTAGTAATACATTACATATTGATTAATGCTAATGTACTTGTTTACTATATACAAAAATGTCTAATTGTGTATTTTACACAAGGAAAGACAGAGCTGGTGATGCATTCCAGAATGACATGTAGCTGTTAGGATGAGGTGAAACAGGTGGGAATATTGCTCTACCTTTGCACTTTCTTCATGAATTTGAATCTTGAAAATGTTTTTATGTTAATTTGAGGAATGAGCAGCTGCAGCAATTGCACAAATAAATTTATCAAAAAACAGACTGCTAGCAAGCTGGGCATCTTTCTCAAAAGTAAAGTTAAACTGTTTAAAATGCTCAGCCTTTGAACGCCTAAACGGGTGTTATTTAACCAGCCCAAGTTAGCTGGGTGAGGCAGCAAGGTACTAAATGGAAACTCACTAAGTTGGGTGACTTTATGTTTGGCAGCGCACAGATACTCAGACACTGAACATAGTAAATAAAGCAACAGCTTCCACTAACTGGGTGATATTTTGAATCCCTGAATAGTTTTCCTTTATTGGTTCTGAATAAAATAGCAAGATGTTACTTGGATATACTAACATTATGTACAGCCAGGTACAAGTGATTCAGAGACAGATCACAATTAACACTTTAAAGGCTGTTCATTGGCTCCCTACAGTGTGGAAGCAGGCAATTCAGCCCATCAAGTCCACACCAACCCTCTAAACAGCATCCCACCCGGATCCACTCCCCTATCCCCGTAACCATGCATTCATTATATAATGCCTTTCACATTTTTTTTTTCTCCATGGTATTGACATGATTTTATTTTATTTTTTTTTCCCCCTTTCTTTTTTAGCCCCCACACTACCACCTAAGTGTGGTAATGCTTATTTTATCCCCAGCACCCATGGTGTGTGTGTGCAGGTGTGACCTTTCACATCTTTAAAATGCCCTAAACTACTTGTGGTTGGTTAATTACTTTTAAGTTTCAGTCATTGTTGATTTGTAGACAAATAGCAATGATTACAAGAATGAGATGAATCAAGCCAATCCATGTCACTGGCCACCCGGGTGTTTTCCTATCTTCCTGGTGGTGGAAATTGAATAAAAGATTGGTGCACTTTGTGTCTTTCACTGTGTCTCACACCTGCACACACACACCATGGGTGCTGGGGGAAAAAATAAGCACTACCGCACTTAGGTGGTAGTGTGGGGGTTAAAATAAAAAAAAAAGGAAAAATTAAAAAATAAAAAAAATAAATAAATAAATAAATAAATAAATGGGGGAAAGGTGGGAGGGGCGGGGGCTTGTTGGGTCTGTATTGTCTGCACTTTTGTATGTAACGGTATTGTCTAATGTACAAATGTCATTGTCACTGTCTTGTCATATGTGGAACTGGGATTTGAGGTTTGTCCTCCTCTCCCTGTAAAATGGTTGAATGGTAGGGTTCGGGGCCTAGCTTTGCTGCTCCTCTCCCTTGTAAAACTGCTGTCTTTTGTGTACAGCTGTCAATGTTTTTTGTAAACTGGTTTGTAATTTGTTTAATAAAATATAATCAAGCCAATCCACTCATCTTAAACATCTTTGGACACTATGGGCAATTTAACATGGCCAATCCACCTGAACTGCACATTCTTGGACTGTGGGAGGAACCTGGAGCACATGGAGGAAATCTACTAGACACAGAGACAATTACATAAACTCCACACAGACAGTTGCCCAAGGGTGGAAATGAAACTAGGTCCCTGGTACACTGAGTCACCAAAATGGTTTCCAACACCTCCTGCAACCACAGCACACTTCCCCTTGAAGAGGTGAAGGCTGGCTTTGACTGGTACATCTAGCCTTTCACAATTTTAACGTAGCTGCTGAGGCATTGCAGCCATTTAACAAAGTGGTGAGCACTAGTTACACACTGTAGACATTTTAAATCAGTAGAAAGAATAAAGTCAGTGTATTGCTGGCATCACTTTAAACAGACACAAGTGCATCAAATAGCCGTTGTTGAGTTAGAAATAAAACTTTGAATATAAACATAGCTTTCTACCAAAATAAACATAGTTGAAAAGTAATTGCACGGCCTAAGTACCATCACATTTTTCAGCTATGTAGTACACTAATTAACAGCAATTTGCAGAACCTGCTAATGGTTTTATAATCCAAACGTCTTGCTGATGGGTATTGTGGGAGAGGGTACTTTATGCTATTGAAGAGCAGTGACTAGGGTGCAGTTGTAGAGCATTGCAAGGGAAATTATTTTGAAGATTAACTTGGGGCTCAAAATATATATTGAAGGAACTTTCCCTGATAAATCTGATAGTTTGTATGAGGCATTTGAAAGGAATTTACTTGATTCATCTCATTCTTGTAATCATTGCTATTTGTCTACAAATCAACAATGACTGAAACTTAAAAGTAATTAACCAACCACAAGTAGTTTGGGGCATTTTAAAGATGTGAAAGGCATTATATAATGAAGCTGTTCCGACTGCCTTTTCTTCCAGCTGTCGTCTCACACCTGCACACACACACCATGGGTGCTGGGGATAAAATAAGCACTACCGCACTTAGGTGGTAGTGTGGGGGTTAAAAAAAGAGAGAAAAAAATAAAAAAAAAATATATATATAATGAAGCTGTTATGATACAGTTTTCTTCCAGCTGTCTTTGTACTTGCTAAGAATGGTGGCAGGAGAATACCTACATTTTGTTATAAAAAGGAAAATTACAGGCATGTTGCTAAACAGAAACATGATCCTGAGCAGAAAGGGATCTGTCTGTCTCTCAAAGTGGCTTCTATAAAGCATCCACAAAATAATTTGACAGGAAGCAGAGAGCAGTCACGACAAGCACCATGCAGTTTGTGTTGACTTTGTCATTTAGCAAGGGAATGTGTATGGAGGACTGTAGAAAATGACCTGTTTTTTTAATAGCATCACTAAAACATTTTATATTTTGCAGCATTTTCATATCATAAATATGGTATAGTATTAACTAGTGATGGAGGGAGGAGGTTCTACAATGAATGATCTATTTGAAGAGGGTTCCTTTCAATCAAAAATGTTTCAGAACCTTCAAACTGAGAGTCTTTTCATTCCAAAGACTCAATGGACCATTTTTTGCTCATTCATTCATTGGATTTGGGTTCTCTCGCAATTGTTATCTACTCCTAATTTCCCTTGAGAAGATTGCAGTGCTCAATAAAATGGAGACTACAAACTTAACATCATTATGTCACATGACATGATATGGTGATGACATCAAGAGTTTATCCCTGAAAGATATATATCCTGTGTCGTTGTGGAGAGAGATTGAGGATCTTGACTCTAGTGACAGTGAAGGAACGCCAATATTGTTCTAATATATATTTAGGGAATGTTTATTTAGGGTATAGAACAAGCCTCATCATTGATGTCAAAATTTATATTGAATTAATTTTTGACTTTTGCTATCTCTTTCTTCAAAGTTTGTGCGAAGATTTGTAGCTCGGGTGCTCGTTGTTGTGGTTCTGTTCGCCGAGCTGGGAATTTGTGTTGCAGACGTTTCGTCCCCTGTCTAGGTGACATCCTCAGTGCTTGGGAACCTCCTGTGAAGCGCTTCTGTGATGTTTCCTCCGGTATTTATAGTGGTTTGAATCTGCCGCTTCCGGTTGTCAGTTCCAGCTGTCCGTTGCAGTGGCCGGTATATTGGGTCCAGGTCAATGTGCTTATTGATTGAATCTGTGGATGAGTGCATGCCTCTAGGCATTCCCTGGCTGTTCTCTGTTTGTCTTGGCCTATAATAGTAGTGTTGTCCCAGTCGAACTCATGTTGCTTGTTCTCTGCGTGTGTGGATACTAAGGATAGCTGGTCGTGTCGTTTCGTGGCTAGTTGGTGTTCATGGATGCGGATCGTTAGCTGTCTTCCTGTTTGTCCTATGTAGTGTTTTGTGCAGTCCTTGCGTGGGATTTTGTACACTACATTGGCTTTGCTCATGCTGGGTATCGGGTCCTTCGTCCTGGTGAGTTGTTGTCTGAGAGTGGCTGTTGGTTTGTGTGCTGTTATGAGTCCTAGTGGTCGCAGTAGTCTGGCTGTCAGTTCGGAAATGCTCTTGATGTATGGTAGTGTGGCTAGTCCTTTGGGTTGTGGCATGTCCTCATTCCGTTGTTTTTCCCTTAGGCATCTGTTGATGAAATTGCGGGGGTATCCGTTTTTGGCGAATACATTGTATAGGTGTTCTTCTTCCTCTTTTTGCAGTTCTGGTGTACTGCAGTGTGTTGTGGCCCTTTTGAAGACGGCATACTCAAACTACTGGACCTGTGCCTCACAACACACTTCACATTCAACAACCAAATATATGAACAAATCAACGGCACACCCATGGACTCACCCACCTCTGGACTCATAGCAGAAGCGGTAATGCAAAGGTTAGAACAAACAGCCGTACTGCAAATTCAACCCAAACTCTGGGTCAGATATGATACTCAAACTACTGGACCTGTGCCTCACAACACACTTCACATTCAACAACCAAATATATGAACAAATCAACGGCACACCCATGGACTCACCCACCTCTGGACTCATAGCAGAAGCGGTAATGCAAAGGTTAGAACAAACAGCCATACTGCAAATTCAACCCAAACTCTGGGTCAGGTATGTGGATGACACCTTTGTAATCATTAAAAACACAGAAATAGAGAACAAACACCGGATCAACGCCACACTCACAGGAATCCGATTCACTAGAGAGGAAGAAAAGGACAACCAACTCCCATTCCTAGACGTGA
>NC_057720.1:24755688-24760982 GCF_004010195.1 Chiloscyllium plagiosum | reverse complement strand
ACAACGGAACGAGGACATGCCACAACCCAAAGGACTAGCCGCACTACCATACATCAAGAGCATTTCCGAACTGACAGCCAGACTACTGCGACCACTAGGCCTCATAACAGCACACAAACCAACAGCCACTCTCAGACAACAACTCACCAGGACGAAGGACCCGATACCCAGCATGAGCAAAACCAATGTAGTGTACAAAATCCCATGCTATCTCTTTCTTTTTAGGCATGGTTTCTTCCTAGAGTAGTCTGGCAATGAAACCTGTTGTGCCAATTTACTCATTCAACCCACACAGACAGTGGAAGACTTCTGAAGTCAAAGCAATGAGTTTCTGAGGGTTAATTTTCCTGATCTCTGCCATGGGGAACACTCAGGTCCTTGAGTGTGAAGGTTAGAAAAAAGTGAATATCTACTCTTTGGTGTTCCCACGATGAATCAAGATGAGTGGCAAATTCAATGGCTATGCTTGAATTCAGAATTTATTATCTGATAGCATTTTTATGATGCAATTACCCAATATCACCTTTACATATTGCTTAATCACAAATATAATATTGAATTAGAATGTTTAATTTTGTGCACCATTGAACAAGGCTTCAGCTCTATAAAGCGGATGTTATTTTTTATACAGACCTTCACTGCATTTCCTCCCATGCCAACCGGCAGCACATGAACAACCGTAGGGATCAGGCAGACAAAATCTATAGCCGCTGCAGTTCTTCTGGCGCTTACAGTCTTCCTGGCAATTGCGACCAAATTTTCCTTTCTCACAGACTAAAAACGAAATAATGATTTGTTGAGATTCTGAAACATTTACAGTCACTGCTTATCAAAAACCAAGTCCCAATTTATTGTAAAGCACTGACCTTCATAGTTGTGCAGCATCAGCTAAAGCCCAGACAAGCAAGTGTTTGCAATTCATATACACGTATACGAAGTGCTGTAATAAAGGCTCAATGAATTCTTTCAGCACTGCGTGACTCACATTTCGTTCTTACATTGTGGGAGCTCACTAAAGTATCAGTGTGATAGTGGCAGATCATCAGTCATGCACATCATGTCATGTCCAAGCAGAATGAGAAAAAGGCTTTTTTCCCCAACATCACAGTTAAAATTATCATCCTCCTGTTTAAATTTCTTTATGACCTTGCCTCTCTCTATGTCTCTAAACACCTCTGGCCCTACAAACTTTTGTCCCATCCCACAGTACACTCTGTTCTGTTGACATCGTTCTCCTGTTATATCTTCCTCTCTTTGTCTCACCACTGGTGGCTGTGCTTATACCCATCTAGAGTGAACATTCTAGCATTTCTTCCCAAAGACCATCTACCTCCACAAGATCCCTAAAACCCACCACTATTAGAAAGCCTTTTTCTCATTCTGCTTGGACATGACATGATGTGCATGACTGATGATCTGCCACTATCACACTGATACTTTAGTGAGCTCCCACAATGTAAGAACGAAATGTGAGTCACGCAGTGCTGAAAGAATTCATTGAGCCTTTATTACAGCACTTCGTATACGTGTATATGAATTGCAAACACTTGCTTGTCTGGGCTTTAGCTGATGCTTCCCTCAAACAGGTTAGGCTGCCGGAGAACAGAGCTCAGTAAAATGGACGCTCAGAGCTTTATACCATGAAGTCATCTGCCATGTTTTGGTGATGACATCATAAGCATATCCTTTAAAGGTGTGTCTTTTATTTGCTGTGAGAAACAGTACAGCACTGTTAATAATTTATTCACCACCAGCATTTTTTACTTACAGGACCATGGAGCACCTTACTATATTTTTTTCCCCACATTAAAGGCTGTGCGTGAGTTGTTGTTGTTGTATTGGGTGGAGTTGGTGTTTAGTGTACAGTGTACTGGATTGTACCATTCCAGTTCAAAAAATGTTGCATTGTAAAGGTGGAATGCACTTAAATGCATATGCAGCAACGTATATTGGATTAATTCCAGAGTTACAGTTCTTATGTTTCAGTCCAGTCCAGTCTGTGATGTTAGCAATTAGCCTCAAATGGTGAGCTTGGGAATCTAGATGTGTCCAACTGATTTTAAGAATAGGAATTAACTTATAATTAACTTAATAGTAAAATTATAAGGCAAAATTCACTGTGTGGTTATTTTTCTTCATCAAGTGCTTTTATTACCTTAGTTACTAAATGATGGCTAATGTTTGCTAAGTATATATACATGTGTGAAGTATGTTCTCTACTAAAATTAGTGCATTTAAGTTTGGCACTGTTGTTCTGAATATGACTATGACTAATTATTTCTATTGAACAATACAGTTTTAGTTCTAAGCATGTAGATGGCTTATAGCTCTGTGGTTCACAGTAAGCAAGTTTCAGTACAAAACATTGCAATAAATAGGTCAGTTGCTTGCCATATATACATTTAAAATGAATACTGGTACACACATTAAATATGAATACTGAGACATAAACTCTCTATGGATGACTGATTTACAAAATCTCATTTTGCAATATTAATAATTGTGATTCCTCACCCATCTCACAGTTTTCTCCAGTAAAGCCTGGTCCACAGATACATTCCCCTGTACCTTCATGACAGATTCCCCCATTGAGACAATCAGGGCAGTCTTTATCACAAGCTGTTCCCCACTTCTTATGAGGACAAGCTGTAACATAGCATAATGGTGTAAGTAAAACATCAAATTACTATCTGGTAAGTATTGAGTCAAACTTAACTTATGCACAATTTCTTGGGCATATATCCTAGCCTTATTTCAGAATTTGTTTTACATAATAAACAAGACTTGTCATCAATGATTGAAGTATGGATGCAACATATTCATTTTCTTTGCTTACACATTACAAATGAAAAATCAACTACTTTTTCATTCAGTGAATTCCTTTAATTTTTAACCTTTTGGGTAATAATATGTACTGACCACCCAGCCTTCAAAACAGACTGGGTGGATAAATGCTATTAACACTAAGAGCTACCTCACAAACTCATACAAACAAAACTGTAAAATTTGAGGTCAAGTATTAATATTCAGATCTGAAATTTGTGCTGCATATTTTATAGTTAATTTGAGGCCACCAAAGAACTGTTTGCCTATAGTGTGTCTGAGTGTTACCCCTTTCACTTAGGTGAGAAATTATTACTATTCGTGAGCATTTTCCTGCACTGTAATTGAGGTGACAATTCAGTGCAACAAGGTATCATGCAAGTGGGAGATGTTTTAGTGAGAGTAGGAAATTCAAAGAGATGCATATAGAGAACTTCTTATAGACACAAGTGAGTGTATTGGGATGTTATAGCTGCAGGCTAACTTTGGCTTGGTCGTGTATCATGCGGTAGCTCTTGTTACAGACTCCAGCAGCCTCTGCTGGAGAAAATGTATGGAATTGTGGTTGGAAAAGGCTTGATTGTTACTTTACTGTTGGCTATGAGACAAATGCAACTTTATGATGATCTGACAATATGTTTGGTTTTGTGAATTTTTATAACATTAATTTGAAGTCCTTGAACAGTAAGTGTAATAACATTGTTCAAATACAGCAAATATATTGTTGCATATCAAGCTTTTGAAAAATCTTCTTTCAACTATTGTATTTGAACATGGTTTCTTTACATTATCATCTTGATGCTATTATTATGTTGAAATGAAGAAATGCTGTTTGAACTATCACTTACATATATTCAGATAATACTGTGATTTGTCCCCATCAATGTATACCTTTGCATTCTCTGCCAAATTCAAACTAGGCCTTACCTCGGACTATAAGTCTGAAGAAAACTCCATTCAGAAAATTCCCACTAAGTGCTGATGTGCTATAAACACATGTGTGAGAAGGAGTTGCATTATCAATCTTCAAGGAAACAGTCCCGTTCTCGATTTCATTAACGTGAATTGTACTGAAGTAGGTACCTGAGAAAACAAGAGCATCCTTTATACACTTTCAAGAATTCAGTAAGAGCGACAAAGAGGAAGGGGTAGATTGGAACAATAAGACTGAAATATGACAAATGTTTAGCTGCAACGGAACACTAGAATAACTTGATGGAGAAAAGACCAGGGTTCACTTAGTTCACTTTTCACCATGTAGGTATCTTATGATACAACAATTCTCGAGTTGATGACTAATAGTAATTGAGATCTATCAATTAGTTAGCAATGGGTACAACAAGATGCAGTGTAATGTCCTCTGCCCAGTCGTGGGAAACTTTGGGAATCATATGGTTATTGTCACCTTCTCCTCCCAAGCATGTGTCACATATCATGTCATAGAGATGTACAGCACGGAAACAGACCCTTCATCCAAATTATCCATGCCGACCAGATATCCTAACTTAATATAGTCCCATTTGCCAGCATTTGGCCCATATCTCTCTAAACCCTTCCTATTCATAGACCAATCCAGATACCTTTAAAATGTTGTAATTATGCCAGCCTTCACCACTTCCTTTGGCAGTCATTCCATACACGCACCACACTCTGTGAAAAAAGTTCCCCTTTAGGTCCCTTTTCTCACCTTAAATCTATGTCCTTAGTTTGTAGACAGAATGTGATCTTTGTGTCTGGACATTCCCTCTGATGAGTGCTCAGCAGTGTTACTGTCTATTTATGACCCATTTATTAATAATCAATCACTTAAGTAGGCAAGGGTCCACCTCCCATGTTATTAAGGTCCCAGTGGGGTAGAAATCCCATTCATGAGAGCTGTTGCCTATTCAGAGACAATGAGGCTCCATTACCAACAGTGCCATGGGAGTCGGTGGACACTGCCAGTAATGAAATAGTTCCTTCATCAGCGACCATCACTGGATTGTTGGAGACAGGCAAGTGGAGTGATAAGGTGTTGGAGATAGGACTTTGCCAGTGAGGTGGAGGAAGAAAGGATCTTATACAAGGGCAGTGTACAGTGCTCGTTGCTGGATTCCTCATTTGGGCACAGTGTCTGTGAATGAGCAATCCTACTGTAGCCCACTTTTTGGGAGACGCATGAGAACCATTAACTCCGTGTGGGCTTACAGCCTTTACTATCGCAGTGATGAGTTTAACTGATATCTTGCCAGAAGCAATGCCTCAGTTCTCCATCCCTAGCACATTCAGTTAGGGACAGTGTTCCCAATCTGAAAATGTGTTGCTGGAAAAACGCAGCAGGTCAGGCAGCATCCAGGGAACAGGAGAATCGACGTTTCGGGCATAAGCCCTTCTTCAGGCTTATGCAAACGTCGATCTTCAAGCTTATGCCCGAAACATTGATTCTCCTGCTCCTTGGATGCTGCCTGACCTGCTGTGCTTTTCCAGCAACA
>NC_057720.1:24702900-24755629 GCF_004010195.1 Chiloscyllium plagiosum | reverse complement strand
CAGCAACACATTTTCAGCTCTGATCTCCAGCATCTGCAGACCTCACTTTCTCCTCTATATTACTTAAGTGCCCCTGCCCTGAACATCATTTCATCTCCTCAGCGACACCACTGTCTTTCTCAACCTGCACATTAGGTTAAGTTGCACTGAACATCTTTGAAACCCTTTAAGTAGGAATTGCACTATCCAACTATCAAGTGAGGGCTATGTTTTACAACAGACATGGTTCTGAAGGTCCCTGACAGGGTAAGTGTTGAGAAGGTGTCTCTACTGAGTGTAGGAGTCTTAAACTAGGGAGCATAGTTACAGAGTTTAGGGGAGGCAATGGCTTAGTGGTATTATTGCTTTATTGTTAATCCAGAGACCCGGGTAATATCTTGGGAATCTGTGTTCAAATCCAACCAAGGCGGATGATCAAGTTTGAATTCAATAAAAATCTTGAATTAAGAGTCTAACGATGACTGTGAATCCATTGTCGATTATCAGCTGGTTCACTCGTGTCCTTTAGGGAAGGAAACTGCCATCATTATCTGGTCTGGCATCCATGTGACTCCAGATCCACAGCAAAATGGTTGACTCTTAAACTGCCCTCTGGGCAATCAGGGATGGGCAACAAATGTTGGCCTAGTCAGTGATGCCTTCATCCCGTGAAAGAATAAAAAAGAATAAGGAGGCACTCATGTAAAAATGAAATACAAAAGGATTTCTTCTCCCAGAGGATAGTGAATGTGTAAAGAATTCTCTACCCCTGAGAGCTATGGAGCTTACATCACTGAAAGTCAATAAAGAAGTGATCGATTGATTTTTGAACAATTAGGGATTTGAGGGCTATGATGACTTAGCATGAATGAGCAGTTGAGGCCTGGGACAGATCAGCAATAATCTTGTTGAATGTCCAAGCAGGCTTGAACGACCAAACGGCCTACTTCTGCTCCTATTCCTTGTATTCTTATTAATAGCCTCTCTGCAGGGAGGCTGACACACAGCTGAAGGGAAAGTTCAAGAATGGATTGTTTCACTCACCATTACACTTCCACATGACATCTTCATTCACAGCATTCAGTTTCTGGACTACAAGCAGAGCTGTTTCCCCCTTGTTCACTGTTGTTGTGAGCTTGCTTGGGTAGAATTCAGCTGGAATGTCAAAACAAAACCATGTTATGTGTTGAAACAATGTGACTCAGTGGTGGAAAATTTACAATGACAATGATGGAAAAAGAGAATTTATTTTTCCAAGTGATTATTGAGGATGCGGCAGTGTCCAGCAAACACAGACACTGCTAGTGATGCTAGAGGAGGAGTTACCAAATGCAGAAACAACTGGTCATGATGGAGGAGACGGTGATAGAGACAGGTGACGGAGATTTGTGAGTTAATGAACATAAACACCTCGAGTGATGGCTAAACAAGAATGATCAAACAGAGTAGGGTACATGTATGAGCACAGTATTAAGTATGGAAGCTGTATCACTGGACTCATTAATCAAGAGTCAAGAGAGTGGTACTGGAAAAGCACAGCAGGTCAGGCAGCATCCAAGGAGCAGGAAAATCGACGTTTCTTGATGAAGGGCTTTTGCCCGAAACGTTGATTTTCCTGCTCCTCAGATGCTATGCTTTTCCAGCACCACACTCTTGACTCTATCTCCAGCATCTGCAGTATTCACTTTTGCCTCAGTAATTCAGAGGCTTGGATTAATAAAAAAAATGGAAATCCCATCATTAAAGCTGAGGAACGTAAATTCAGTTCTAAAGTAAACCTGGAATAGAAGTCTAGTATCAGTAATTGTAACCATTGTTAAATACAGGATTGTTGAAAAAGAAAAATCTGTTTCAATCATATCCTTCAGGAAAGGAAACCTTCCCTCACCACCAGATGCACAGCTCTGTGGTTAACTCTTAAGTGTCCTTGGGCAAGGACAGAAAAGAATCCCATAAAAAAATGGCAGTGTTAATGACTGAGGAAGAAGAATGAGACAGTGTGGATATTAATCGTGACAGAGAAAGTTAAACACAGATCTGACAACTATTTATAGATGATGATTTACCCAATAAATACCACCACATGGAGATGTTAGCATTGATGGTTGAAAAAGTTACTAAACGTAGAGACATAGGAGTCGTTTTCTCTGGTGTCCCTGTGGAAATTTGGCTGAAAAATACTAATGCAATCCCAGAGAATGCTGGAAAAACTCGGCATCTGGCAGCATCTGTGGAAAGCAATAGATTTAACATTAACTGTTTTGAAGAAGTAACACCAGACTCGAACCATTAACTCCCAGCAGTGCAAATTTACAGCATCCACAGTATTTTGCTTTTCTATAACTTAATAACACATTGGACCCTGAAACGTTAATTGTTTCTCTCTCCAAAGATGCTGCCAGACATGCTGACGTTTTCCAGAACTTTCTGCTTTTATTTCAGATTTACAGTATCCACAGTTTTGGATAGAACTGGATACGTTATAGAATCATAAGAGATAGCTGAGTTATGGAATGCTGTGAAAAATATGATTATTCTCTATATAACTGAGCATCTGAGCACTAGAGGGGGCTCAAGTCACCCAGTTATACAGAAATGGCATGTTGAATTAATAAAAATATGAAGAACCAAATTGTATAACAAACATATTTGGTAAGATTTCAGTTGTCATCCTTAGTATGATATTAAATACTATCCAATTAGCTCAGATTCCAAAAAATCAAAAGACCATAAAAGAGAGGAACAGAATTAGGCCATTCAGCCCATCATGTCTGCTCTGCCATTTGAAATTTTGGCTGATATGATTCTCAACCCCATTCTCCTGCCTTTTCCCTGTAACCTTTGATCCTCTTACTAATCAAGAACCTATCTATCTCTGTCTGAAACACACACAATGACTTGGTCTCCATAGCTTTCTGAGTTTCACAGATTCACCACCCTCTGGCTGAATGAATTGCTCCTCATCTCAGTTCTAAAGGATCATCCCCTTTATTCTGAGGCTGTGCCCTTGGGTCCAAGTTTCTCTACTAGTGGAAACGTCTTCGCCATGTCCATTATATCCAGGCCGCTCAGTGTTCTGAAAATATCAATTAAAACCTCCCCCCCATCATTCTTCTAAACTCCATTGAGTACAGACCCAGAGTCCTTAACCACTCCATCATATGACAAGCCCTTCATCCCCAGGTTCATTATTGCAAACCTTCGCTGGATCGCCCCCAGAATTCCAAGAGCCACAAGGAGGGCTCAGAGAGCACTTTGGGTGCCATGAATGAAGAAGATGGCTGCCATGGGTGAAGAAGATGGCTGCCATGGGGGAAGAACAAGGGTTCCAAGCAGGAAGAAAGGGACAGCACAAGTGGTCTGCATGGACAGTCAAGAAAAAGGAACATTCATAATGAGATGAAAAAGAGGACAGATTAAGAAGAGAGCTACAGGTGTGAGCAGGGAGAAGCAGGTTGCAATGGTGAAGGAAGAGGAGGGAGACCGAAGGTTATGGGGGGGTAATAGATGCAGGCTGCAAAAGACAGTAGTTTTAAACCTATCAATAAAGGAATACTTCACAGCTAAGTAAAGATTAGATTTATTATTTGCCTTGCCCAATACTGAATTCCACTTCCTGCAATGGAATTGCATATCAGACTGTTTGTATCTGAGAATGTGATACCACCCAAAATAAAAATTCCAAACCCACATTAAAAAAGAAAAGAAAGAGAAAACGAATTGACTGGGACATTTAGAATAGTTCTCCTGATCCTCTTTACAATAGTGCTAAGACATCTTTGACATTAGCAGGCAGATGAGGTCTTGATTTGATGTTGCATTCAAAACATGGCACCTCTAACAATACAGCATCCCTTCGATAATGCACCACTGGAATGCCAGCCTTAATTTTCATGTTCAAGCCCTGAATGAGAACTTGGAGACAGAACCTTAGGACTCAGAGGTAAGAGTAATGGCTGACAAGGTGTTTAACTTGAGTTCAACCATGGGTGATGATTTCCCTGACTGAAACTGTTTTAGAACCGCTTATGTGCCAGAAAGCATCAATACCGAATTAAAACTCAGTCAAAGCCACTTTGTTTCTGTCTAGCTGTTGTTCCAAAGATTACCTGCATTGCTGTTGATAATTGTCACAATGTGAGTTTTCTCTGTCTGTCGTCTTCCTTCGCAGTAGTAGATCCCCACCTGTTCCCAATCCTTACTGGAGCCTGTCGCCTGGATGCCATTGTGTCTGCTGGAGTCAGTTTCATAATTGAAATTGTGTTTTTTCACTTGAACTATCGAACTGTCCTTTTCCATTTTAAGTTCAGGTCCATCAGAACGACGCTCACCGGACACGCAGGAAAGAGGAAATACGTTCGAAGAATTGAGGTCCGTGATTAGGTAGAGGTCCAAAATTGCTCCTGTATGAAAAAATACATAGAAAGCATTGAAGATTCAAAATGTGAAAATTTGCAATGAAAGTCACATGACTTTCAGGCCTTCCTCATAAAGGTTACGTTTTTAAACTACACATTCCCTATTCTGAATATTGTAAGAAATTTTGCTTACTAGAAACTCACTGTAAACCAATTATAACAATTCATTTCAGATGGGATTACGGTCTTGTATTCTATAAAATGTATAGGTTATAATCCTTTAAACTCTTGGAAGATATGGAAATTAAAGCAATTGTGTTTGCATTGATTTCACAAATTTAGTATTTTCCCTCAATTTCAACAGAAAATACTCTTCTTTAATCCAAAAACACTGGGATGTTTCATTTTTGAAGGGGAAGTTTAGATATTTAAATTATTCAACCTGATGGAATGCCTAATTTATCATAATTACAAATGCATGAATGGTTTAGTGAGTAGCAAGTTATCTGTAAATTGAAATTTTAAAAATGTACCAAAGATTTTAATTGTGCATTTTCATTACACCAATAACTTTTGCATTTTTGTTAACTTTTTTAAAGCCTGGGAACATGCCACATGCTTCACAAACAGAATTTGACACACAGCCACATAGAGAGGTGTTAGGGCAGCCAATCAAAAGCTTGGCTAAAGAGTTAAGTTTTAAGAAGCTATATATATATAGTGGTAGAGAAGTGTAGTGGTTCAGGAAAAGCTTTCCAAAGGTTATGGTTGAAGATACTAATGCTGCAATTATAAGCATATAGATAATCAAATGCAAGTGTTGTAAGATGCCATTTAAAACTCTACTGCTTTTGCAGTCCTAATGCACACCAAATCCTGTTCCCCCATACCAATCTGAAGCCCATCTAACCTACACTATTCCGTGTACGTCCATATGCTTGTCCAATGACGACTTAAATGTACTTTTCGATAATGGAGACTTGGGACTGCCACCTAGCCATTGTCGAAAAGAACCAAGACAAGACAATTTCAATCAACCTGCAAAGCCAAAAATCTCAAAAAAAGGCTGTTCAATGACCAATCTCAAGAACATCCACTGTAACAACTGCAACAAATAACTCAGGGACCGATCCACACTTTTTAACTTGTACTTTTTTGTCACTTCCTGTTGCTAATTCACGTGTATACATGTTGCATTATTATTTCATCTCATGGTTAGCTGCTAATAAACTCAGCTAATAAACTCAGTCTTTCATTCAGAGTGATCAGGATGAAGGGCTTATGCCTGAAATGTCGATTCTCCTGCTCCTCAGATGTTACCTGACCTGCTTGCTTTTCCAGCACCACACTCTCAACCCTGATCTTCAGCATCTGCAGTCCTCACTTTCTACTCAGTCTTTCATTAACTCAAGAAATCCAATTCAATTGGCTGCTTTTACAATCTAAATTCCTTTGGTCTGGATGAAAAGTATCCACTATGAAGGGGATTATTTTTAAAGTAATCTTGTTGTGACAAATGGAGGATGGGTTAGGGAGGGGGGAGCCATGCCCAGGGACTGCCATAATGCTGGCAAGGCTGACAGTTATCATTTATGGGGTAAAAACAATGACTGCAGATGCTGGAAACCAGATTCTGGATCAGTGGTGCTGGAAGAGCACAGCAATTCAGGCAGCATCCGATGAGCAGCAAAATCGACGTTTCGGGCAAAAGCCCTTCATCAGGAATCCCTAACTGCCCTTGAGATAATGATGAATGACCATATTCCTATAGTGGGGGTATAGTCAATTATAGGATTTAAATAAATAGTTGAAGATAGAAAGATACTAAAGGTTTTCAAGGAAAATGAAGGAATTATCACTTGAATAGATAGTACTAAAATGGAACTGGCACTGATTCAAGCAGAATGGGTCAAATAGCCTCCTTCCATCTTGAAATATCAAAAATACTTTTGTAGGTCCATAACTATTGCCTGTCAAGATTGGTATTTAATTTTTACAATAGTTGCTCAGGTTATTAATCCAGTAAAACTATGCTCATTAGCTTGGCTTAACACTGCAGCACAAATGGCTGGTCTCCCTGCTAAAGGAAGGATGTTATGAAACATGCAAGGGTTCAGAAAATATTTACAAGGATGTTGTCAGGGTTGGAGCATTAGAGCTACAGGGAGAGGCTGAATAGGCTGGGGCTCTTTTCCCTGGAGTGTTGAAGGTTGAGGGGTGATCTTATAGAGGTTTATAAAATCATGAGGAGCATGGATAGGGTAAATAGACAGTGTCTTTTCCCTGGGGTGGGGCAGTCCAAAGCTAGAAGGCATAGGTTTAAGTGAGAGGGGAAAGATATAAAAGGCATTGAAGGGGCAACTTTCTCATGCAGAGGGTGATGTGTGGTTGGAATGAGCTGCCAGAGGAAGTGGTGACAGCTGGTAAAATTACAACATTTAAAAGGCAGCATGAGACCAGATTAATTTAGAATATCTGGTTGGCATGGACGAACTGGACCGAAGGGCCTGCTTCCATGCTGTACAGCTCTATAACTCTAACTGATAGATAGCTGAAGGTCACAACAGGAGGTGACGCATTGGCAGTGGTGTAGTGGTAATGTCACTGAGCCGTAATCCAAAATTCCACACTCAAATCTTCTGGGGATATGAGTTCAAATCAGACCAGGGTAGATAGTGAAATTTAAATTGAATAAAAATCTAGAATATAACGTTGGTCATGTTACAACTGTTGGTTGTTATGTAAAAACAGAAATCTGCTGTCCTTGCCTGGTCAGCCCAATGTGTGACTGCAGATAATGTGGTTGATTTTTAACTACCCTCTGAAATGGTCTAGGCTGCCACTCTGTCTCAGGACAGTTAAGGATTGGCAATAAATACTAGCTTAGCTAGTGATGTCCACATTCTATTAAATGAAAAAGGTACAATGATCAAAGTAAGTGTAAAACACTTTGAAGAGGACACGGTAACGTAACTCTCCCAAGAGAAATATCACAGCTCATTGTCCTTAGACTCTAACATGAGAAAGTTTCCCCATTATTTCTGCAAGTAATCACATTCTGAATTGCTATCTTTACAGACCTCTTGCTCAATGTTCTAACAGGCTGAAATGTCTTTCCTATCATATCTAGCTATTCCCATTTTCTCATTCCTCCATGTTCTTCCTCATTTGCAACATTATAGGGGTTACTATTGACAGCAAGAGCTTTGCTAGGTTGTTGTAATCGAGAGGGCTTGACTTTTGGTATCGTATACCTTCGAGCTGATATTTAGAAAATGGAATAGCATGTTCCAGAACAAAAAGAGGACTGACACATTTCATAAGGGGGTGATGCAGCTGTTTTCTCATTTCCTGCACCGTCATAGTTCTGAAACGATGTCTAGTTCATTTCCTCAGTCTGTTTGATTGATAATAGCACCTCATCAGAATTTTTATGTGTGTGAGACAGATCCATATGATGTATCACTGAGTAGAATAGTATATGAAATCAGGATTTGAACAGGAACTACAGATAAATCACCAGAACCTGTTTTTAAATATTCTACTATAACCTCAGTAAAACCTGAAACACTTTTTTCTCCAAGGCAAGTTAACAGAAAGCGATTCTGTTTGTAAATGTTCTTGAGACAGGAGCAGCTGCAATTGTAATATTACTGAGAGACACATAACTCTGATGTAGCGAGGATGCTGTAGACACAATTCCCATTGATATTCCAGCTGATTTTCAATCTGCTATGGTGTTATTCTGGGGTATGAAGACCAGGTTAAACATGTGGTTAGAAAGTGAAGAGATAATGACTCTGCTTTTCGTCATTTATATAAATGTTCTGGAAGTGGATATAGGAAGTTTGCAGATGACACCAAAACATGAGGAAGGTTGTCTCATATTACAATGGAATCTTGATCAGGTGGGCTAATGCTGAGGCATCGCAGATGGAGTTTAATTTAGATAAATGTGAGGTGTTGCATTTTGGTAAGGTAAACCAGGTGTGTTTCCGAACAAAGAGACCTAGGGGTGCAGGTGCATAGTTCCTTGAAAGTGGTGTCACAGGTAAATGGGTTGGTGAAGAAGGCATTTGGCATGCCTGACTTCATTGAGTCTAGAAGTTGGGATGTTATGTTGTAGCTGCACTTGACATTGATGAGGCCACTTTTGGAATGTTGCATACAATTCTGGTTGGCCTTCTAGAGGAAGGATATTGTTAAACTTGAGAGGGTGCAGAAAAGATAACAAGGATGTTGCTGGGACTGGAGGTTTTGAATTATAGGGAGATGCTGAATAGGCAGGGTTTTTTTTCCATGGAGCATTGGAAACTGAGGGTGACCTTTATAAGAGGTTTATAAAATCATGAGGGACATGGATAAGGTGAATAGCCAAGGCCCTTTCCAAGGATGGGGGAGCCCAAAAGTAGAGGGCATAGATTTACGATGAGAGAGGAAAAACTTAAAATGGACCTAAGGGGCAACTTTTCCATGCAGAGAGTGGTCCGTGTATGGAATGAACTGCCAGAGGAAGTGGTGGAGGCTGGTACAATTACAATTAAAAGGCATCTGGATGAGTATGTGAAAAGAAAGGATTAGAGGGATCTGGGCCAAATCCTAGCAAATGGGACTAAGTCAGATTGGGATAGCTGGTTGGCGCAGATAAATTGGACTTAAGGGTCTATCTCTCTATGACTCATACATTTGAAACGGGGAAGGAGGAATAGTAAAGGACTAGAAGTAGAAAATGACAGAGAGTGTGGAGAAAAAGAGCAAGCAAAGAGGAGGGAAGGAGATGGAAGGTGAGTTGGTGCAAATGAAGGATGGGAAAGGGTGCGGGGTGGTATTTGCCAGTTCATAAAGTAAAGCATTGAACATTAGCATGATGGGGTAAGTGTGAGAGGTGCGAAGGTGAGGGCTGCTCATAAACAGATCCGTCCCTGATTTAGCTAAGTGATTCATAACTGAAGCCATAAGATTCAAATCAGCCAATAATGCAAGCATACATTTGAAACGGGGAAGGAGGAATAGTAAAGGACTAGAAGTAGAAAATGACAGAGAGTGTGGAGAAAAAGAGCAAGCAAAGAAGAGGGAAGTAGATGGAAGGTGAGTTGGTGCAAATGAAGGATGGGAAAGGGTGCGGGGTGGTGTTTGCCAGTTCATAAAGTAAAGCATTGAACATTAGCATGATGGGGTAAGTGTGAGAGGTGCGAAGGTGAGGGCTGCTCATAAACAGATCCATCCCTGATTTAGCTAAGTGATTCATAACTGAAGCCATAAGATTCAAATCAGCCAATAATGCAAGTTTCTGAACAGGCCTTTAGGCACTGGTGTTCATTTAATCTTCTCTCTTACATTAGACAGCTGTGAAAGAGCTGCAACCAAAAGCTGATTCTGCGTTTACCCAGCTCCTTTTTTTTGTTTATTTAACCTATTTTTCTAATCAACCTGTTCAGAGATGTTATTATACAACTGTGGAACAGGTGGAACTTAAACCCAGACCTCCTGCTCCTGGGGTAGGGACACTCCCACTCCACCACAAGAGAGCTACATTCCAGCTCCTCTAAAGAGGGCAGTGGTCAATGTTTGCAGCTGCCTTTGGGATGAATATCCTTTTTCTACTTCTAATAACAGAGTTGGAAAAGGAAGAGCTTTGTTGATGATCATTTGACAATTAACTTGATTTATTGTTTTCCCAACATCCATCTCAAGCCTCAGAAAGCAACACACACACACACCAGTTCTATGTCTAGGAAGTTATACCAGTTCTATGTCTAGGGAGTTGTGTGAAGAATATTCCTGAAGTTCCTAGCTGAAATTTGCTTCATATATCAATTAGTCAATTATGAAAATAAACATACATTGTCAAATTCTTACTGAGTTTAACTTTGTTGGGATGTAATGACCCTTAGGTCATTAAAGAGACTGCTGAACACACAGATCCAGACGGACATATATCCTGTCCCATTGTGTAAAATTTCATCCTTCTCCAAAGCTGTTATCACAGTGTCAACATGCTTGAAATATAAGATCTGCATTCTTAAATCAATTCTGCCAACATAACTGTTTTGTTTGTGTTCTATATTAAATCAATTTAAACACATATCTACATTTATACAGGGCTGTGGTGAAAACATGACCTTAGTGCATCTGTTTCCAACCCCACTTGCAATTAATCAAGCTTCTCCTCACCAGATCAGTTCTACTTGTTAGGATCAAGTGAGAAAGGATAAACCAGTTCCTCTGTTTTCAACCTCCTCATTTGGTAATGAAAAAGATTTAAGATCTTTTAAGCACAAAACTTCCCTTTATCAATTAAAATGTAGTTTTTTTTCCGTGAGTCAATCACAGAATATTCTTGTGTGAAAGAAAAATCAATTTTATTACCTGTCGATCTCATAGAAAATAATAAAGATGGAATGTCAAACACAGGGCCTTTGTACATTGGACCTTCATACATAAACACACATCAGTACAAAGTTATAAAAGTTAAATAGATAATTTCCAGTACAAAGGAAGATAAGTTTTTTTTATTTATTCGTGAGATGTGAGCATTGCTGATTGGGCCAACTGAATTGCCCATTCCTAGTTCCTCTTGAGAAGATAGTGGTGAGATGCCACTGCAGTCCATTTGTGTACCCACAATGCCATCAGGGAGGTAAATCCAGGATTTTCACCCAAGGACAGTGAATGAACAGTGATATATTTCCAATTCAGAATGGTGAATGGCTTGGAGGGAAACTTCCAAGTAGTGTTGTTTCCAGGTATCTGTGGCCATGTATCTATAGTCACAGTTTAGAGTCCCTTGTGTGTTCATGTTTTAACCATGACCACAGCTGATTCATTGAACTCTTGGACCTCAGCGGTGTTGAGTAACTAAAGCTATCCTTCCAAGTTCTTGGTCCTCTGATTCTTCTTTACAATTAATGTTAAGCTAGGCACTTTGCTTCTTCAGACTGACTGCCTTCTCAGTTGTTGTTCAGTTTTGTATTCTTGATTTCATCCCTTCCTGGTCTGCCAAAGCACTACTAGAAACACAAGTTGACTGTATAAGCTATGCCTGTTGAGGTCATTGTGTCCGGGTTGATAATTCCAGTTGATGTTTCATCACGAAAGGTTCTCAGAATGGTGTAAACCAAATAAGGAATTGGAATCTTTTCACACCTCCCATTTATTCTGATTTGACTGGTTTCTTTGTTCATGGGTCTTCAATCTAATCCATGTAAGTTCCATGAAATTTGGCCAATCTGTTTGGATCAGGAAATCTCTGTGGCCATTTGAAGTCAGTATTTTGGTTCCTTTTTAAAACTATTTCAATCCATGTAAGTCCAGGTATTAAACTGACTCATGGAACCACAAAGATCAATAGTCTGTACTATATTTAGTCATGACACATTAAAATAGTCTACCTTTTCACCTTCTCACTACCCTACTGGCTTCCCAATGTCACTTCATTCTCAAAACTAATCTTAACCCACCCTTTTGCATTATCTGCTCAATGCTGAATTCTACCATTCTACTTTGCTCTGCAGTCACTTGTTTCACCTTCAACCCATTATTGTCCATCTATTATCCTTGCCCCAACCCAAGTAAAAGTCATCACTATCAAAGATGCTCCCTTTCTCCTGCTTCCCTTCATTTCCTTCAAATACACACTTTCATACCTTCTTAATTATATTCTGTCTCTTCCTCCCACCACCCTTCTCTTTTTCTCACTCTTTGAGACAGACCTTGTCTGAAATGGGCAACGGAGATTCAAAACTTTGAATGTAAGTGAAAACAGGAAGAGATATAACGTGAATTCTGAGCTCCCTGCTACAAGAAAAGAAGTTGTGACATTTGAAAGGGTTCAGAAAAGATTTACAAGGATGTTGCCAGGATTGGCAGGTTTGAGCTATAGGAAGAGGCTGAAACGGCTTGGACTATCTTCCCTGAAGTGTCGGAGGCTGAGGGGTGAGTTTATAGAGGTTTAGAAAATCATGAGGAGCATGGATGGGGTGAATGGCAAGATGTAAAAGAGACCCGAGGGGCAACATTTTCACATACAGGGTGGTGTGTATATAGAATGAGTTACAACATTTAAAATGCATCTGATGGGTATATGAACAGGAAGGGTTTAGAGGAATGTGGGTCAAGTGCTGGCAAATGGGACTAGATTAATTAAGGATATCTGGTCAGCATGGATGAGTTGGACCGAAGGGTCTGTTTCCATGCGCAGTACATCTGTATGGCTCTATGACTCTATGATATGCCAATTCACTTTCATCCACTTATATAAAGTTAAGCTCTACCACATTGTCTCATAGATATGGCACTGGAAGAAAATCTAAACCATCAACAAAGTACAACTGCATATTAAAACCAATTAAATATCCAACTGTTTTCTTGAATTCTCTCAATACATTTTCTGGGGTAAATAGAGTAGAAAACAAAAGTTACAGAAGGTTTATATTTTAAATTCAAACATTTCTCTCATTCTCTCCCTGACAGAAATATATGCCCCCTTTCAAAACAAAGTCAATAAAAACATTTCCTTCAATCAAGTCTTTAAAGAATTGTGAAAAACAATTTTTAAAAAATGAAAATGCCAAAGACAAACAGTGCAAAGACACTGAAACATCCTGAGGATACCTTTAAGTCAATGTCTTCAGTTCACCTACTGTCAGCAGAAATAGCTTCTCTATCAGCGCAATTTATCAAATTTTCTTTTTGTCTTGGAAAGTCACTATTGAATGGCACATGTGTACATTCAGGGGTCATTTTCAGATGGCAGCCAATGAATCGTGGAGTTCCACAACTTGAGACCACAACTATTCACGTTATACATTAACGATCTGGATGAAGGAATTGAGGGCATTGTTGCTAAATTTACAGATGACATAAAGATAGGTGGTGGGTCAGGTAGTTTTGAGGAAGTAGGGAGACTGCAGAAGGACTTGGACATGCTAGGAGAGTAGGCAAAGAAGTGGTAGATGGAATACAATGTGGGAAACTGTGTGGTTATGCACTTTGGTGGGAAGAAAAGAGGCATAGAGTATTTCCTAAACACTCATTCAGGATCCTCTTAAGGTTAACATGTAGGTTCAGTTGGCAGTTAGGAAGGCAAATGCAATGTTAGCATTAATTGCAAGAAACCTAGAATGTAAGAGCAAAGATGTACTGCTAAGGCTGTTTAAGGCTCTGGTCTTACCATATTGGGAATACTGTGAGCGGGTTTGGGCCCATATCAAAGGAATGATGTACTGGCATTGAAGATTTACAAGGATGATCCCAGGAATGAAGTGTTTGTCATATGTGGAGCAGTTGAGCACTCTTGGTCTGTAGTCAATGAAGTTTAGAAAGACGATGGAGAATCTGATTGAAACTCATAGAACACTGAAAGGCCTGGATAGAGAGAATGTGGTGAAGATGTTTTCTCAACACTAATACCCCACAAGGCTGCATACTCGCTCTCCCCCCCCGCCCACTGTTATCTTTATATGATCACAACTGTATGGCCAAATTCGGCCCCAACTCCATTTACAAGTTTGCTGGCGACACCACCTTTGTAGGTTGGATCTCAAACAATGACGAGACAGATTACAGGAAAGCGATTGAGTGTTTATCGGTATGATGTAAAGACAACAATCTCTCCATGAATGTTAGCAAGATGAAGGAGCTGGTCATTGACTTCAAGAAGCAAAGTGGAGGGCACACCCTTGTCTGCATCTTTGGTGCTGAGGTGGAGATGGTCGAGAGCATTAAGTTCCTGGGAGTGATGACCGCCAGCAATTTGTCCTGGTCCACTCAACACTGCAGTCAAAAAATCACAACAATGCCTCTTCTTCCTCAGGAGGCTAAGGAAATTCATCCACAAAGACTCTTTGCAACTGTTAGACTCGAAACGTCAGCTCTTTTCTCTCCTTACAGATACTGCCAGGCTTGCTGAGATTTTCCAACATTTTTTCTTTTTTGGTTTCAGATTCCAGCATCCGCAGTAATTTGTTTTTATTATATGGTATAGCAACTGATCTGCCTAAGACTGCAAGAAACTACAGAGTTTTGAGCATAGCCAAGTCCATCACGCAAACCAACCTTCCATCCATTGACTGCACCTACACCATCCACTGCCTCGGGAAAGCAACTAACATAATCAAAGACCCCTCCCTGCCCTGTTATACTCTCTTCCACATGTTTCCATTGGATAGAATTTATGGAAGTTTGAATACACATACAAACAGATTCAAGAACAGTTTCTTCCCCACTGTTATCAGACTTTTGAACGGACCTCTCAGATGTTAATTCTGATCTCTCTCTCTCTGTGCATCTTCTCTATGGCTGTAACAGTGGATTCTGCACACTATTCTGCCACCTTGATGCACTTTGTATGGTATAATCTGCCTATACAGCATGCAAAACAACAGTTTCCATCCTATCTTGGTACATGTGATAATGATAAATTAAATGAAACTAGTAGGTGAGACTAGGACCCAAAAGGCATGACCTCAGAGTGAAGTGACAACCGTTTAGAACTGAGATGAGGCTGAATTTCTTTAACCAAAACATGGCTAATCTGTGGAACTCATTGCCATTTTACGCCATGAAGGCCAAATCATTGAGAATATTTAAGACTTGCTGGGCATATCCAGCTCGGGGTTAATTCAAGAGGGTATTGTCTGGAAGAATGGAATATAATGATTGGCAGAAACGGGAAGAGTGGGGGGTGGGGAGGAATTTATGAGTGCTGAATGGACGCAGGAAATGATGTGCGGTACTGCGATGGTGCTGAAAGGAATGATGCGCACCTTCTGACCCGATATTCAGGTAAGCATATTTAACAGATGTTCAGCCATCTTCAGCTATTCTGTCAGGACTGTGGTAATCTAGGAAGGTGGAACGCAGACACAATTTACTAAATAGAGGGTAACTCATTTGGTCAGGTGGAGTCAAGCACATGCTAGTCCTGTTATTAGTACATGAAACAGGCAACATTTTGTACAGATGCAGCAGCAGCAAATATCTGAGTGACTTCTTATAACTTTGGATTTTTGGAAGCGGCTGAGAACTCCAAATAAAACCTGCAAAGAAGACATTAAAAAATATAAAAACCAAAGAACTGTGGATGCTGGAAATCAGAAACAAAAACTAAAATTGCTGGTAAAACGCAACATGTTTGACAGCATCTACAGATAGAAAGCAAAGTTAATATCTAGTGACCCTTCTTCAGAACATGAAAAAAACAAACCAATTAATAAATGCTGCTGTTGAATATGTCATTTTCTTAAACCTTAAAATGTTTTATGTTAAGCCTTTTAGTTTGGATTTAGTTTAGTCAATTATTGCAGAAAACAGATTGGGGAATGAAAATCATCCTGGAAAATGCTTTGACAAATTTGTGGCCAGATGCTGTATCATTCTTACTATAGTGTAACAGCTAATGCATATTGAAAGTGTCTATCACAGAACGACCAGTGGGAGTAGCAGTTATGACAGGTACAAAGAATGAGATTTCAATTAAATATGCACAACCACCAGGCCACTGGCATTCCAAAGTCCAGGAGTGGGGAAAAGTTTAGCCCATGGTGTTTCAGATATCGAAATCAAGTGAGTCCCTTCAATGGACTAGCTGTCTACCTACCTGAAACAGGCTCAGAGAAAAGCCAGAACAAATTTCAGGTACTTTGGTCAAAGATTATGTTGCACAAGCTCCATGTACTTGTTCTTGAGCAGCATAGTTAGTGTTTCTTAAGGCTGCTCCAAAAACAAAAACAGATACCAAAACATCCTCATAAGTTTTATTTTGATGGAGTCAAGAGGAGTTGAAATGATCCTTGCACTTCCATAGAAACATTGTGGATTATTGCCATTTGATACTTACTCTCTTAGTTTGTTGTTTAGTTCCACCATACTCAACCCCACTCTAAGATCTACATGAGGACCACTTTACATGGGACTAACCGGGGTTGGTAAGATCCCAGTGATGAGCTACACAAGAACACAGAGTTCCCTCGGCAATTGTGGATAAAAGTTTTGGACAGTGCTGTGAGAAACCCAGAAGAGAAATCATAGGGCATTAAAAAGAATATTTCTTCAAATTTTCTTTGAATACTTTTGTTGACATGGTTAAAAAAAAGTACTGAGATGGGGGAATACAAGATTGACTCAGATGATTGGAGTTGCAAAACTGTGTTGTGAAATCGGCAGGAAAATCTATTGCAGTTGGCAATGCTACTGTACTCCTCTTTGACACTGAGAGTTCAATTCTGATGAAGGCACAGAAAGACTCACAAAATAATTGCTCGCTGGGACTCTCAATCAGATGTTGTGCTCGGTTCTCAATCTTATCACGTGAAATTAATCTTAACAATTCACCAGACAGTAGATATTTTATTTTGTGATTTATCAATTCTTTCACAATTTTTGCAAACATGACTCCAAGATCCCGCCATAACTTCTTCCACTTAAGTGAACAGACCTTTAGTTTTTTGTCTCATCATTAGTAAATTCTTTCATTCCTGGGGTCATCTAACAAATCCACACCATAAAATATTCAAAATACTCTAGCAAGATAAATTAGCATCCTGTACAAATTCATAATTATTTCCTTGTTCTTGTATAGAGCACCCTGGACGTCAGACCAAGAAATCAATATGCCATTGTTTAATGACATTTTGTTCTTGTCATTTCGTTTATACAGATCTAGCTATCTTCATCCCTCAACTTATTTGTGCTTCTAGGGTGTAATTAGGGAATTGTTAGTTTTTCTTAATATTTCACTCATCTGGAAGTTTCCTTCACTTTCTTATCCTCTAATTTATCGCCAGTAAATTCTGGCATTATTCCCAGTCTATGCAAATTGTTTGCTTCTATAAAGAATGAAAAGAATACCAATCCAGTGGACTTCCTGTTAGCTTCATTTTATTAATATGAGAAACGTCTTTTACTCTTAATCTCTTGTTAATCCCTCTATCCATGTTTCCACTTCACCTTTAATAACATTGCTTTCTCCTTTAAAACAAGGATTTTACATGAAACATTATCACCTTTTTTAAAATATGAAAAATAGATAACATCCCCTCCATCTCCTTTGTCTTTTTGTTCAGGGACATACAACAGTGAAATCAAAGAATAAAATTAGTGTAGAATAAAATGAATGAATGACAAATCCATTGTCAGTTCCTTCTTGGCCTTAGCTTTTTGAACAGTTCTGTAATGCTACCCTTTATAATCGTTTCCATTTCTATCACTGATGTGAGGTTCATTGTTAACTGCGGGTTGAAATCTTTGAGGAGAAAGTGAGGTCTGCAGATGCTGGAGATCAGAGATGGAAATGTGTTGCTGGAAAAGCGCAGCAGGTCAGGCAGCATCTAGGGAACAGTAGAATCGACGTTTTGGGCATTAGCCCTTCTTCAGGAACCCATCACATAGCACTGCATGTTTCAGGCATTCTGAAGTGTTAGGTCTCAAAGGCAATGGTATACCCATTGAAAAGGATCATCACCATCAGTTGCCACATGTAGTTAATCACACTCAGATCTCCAAAATATTGATTAGCAGCCAATAAATGTGCTCCCTAGTGGCTGGATTGCTTTAAAATGGGGTTAAAGAAGCAGATTTCAGTCCTGAAGAAGGGCTAATGCCCGAAACGTCGATTCTACTGTTCCCTAGATGCTGCCTGACCTGCTGCGCTTTTCCAGCAACACATTTCCATCTCATTGTTAACTGCACAAACCTATACATATTGTTTAAACAGGCTGCAACATTTACCACCACACCTTCAATAGCTGCAGAAATTCTTTATTACACTTCCTATTTCTGGAGAATTTCATTCATACCTATTCGTGGTTAGTAACGGCCAATAAGCATCCACATGTGAAACTCAGTGACTGAAATCTGCTTCTTTAACCCCATTTTAAAGCAATCCAGCCACTAGAGAGCACATTTATTGGCTGCTAATCAATATTTTGGAGATCTGAGTGTGATTAACTACATGTGGCAACTGATGGTGATGATCCTTTTCAATGGGTATACCATTGCCTTTGAGACCTAACACTTCAGAATGCCTGAAACATGCAGTGCTATGTGATGGGTTCCTTGAAAAGCCCATGATCAGTGAACGAACAGACTGCCCCAAATCGGAGTCTCTGTCCCATCTCCATTAGCTGCCAGCATGAGACGGCATTTACAGGAAGAAACAGCAGCCTGCTTTTCTTCTGATGAGTTTTCCTACTTTGTATTTTGTCTAACAGGACACAATAAAATGTACATAACAGGTAAGGATACTGCTGAAAATGGATCCACACCTATTTATTCCAATACTTATTGAACTGCTTTTTGTTTCAGTTTTGCAGCAGTCACAGTGAGAACGTAGAACATAGAGCAGTACAGTACAGGCCCTTCGGTCCTCAACGTTTTGCCGACCTTTTATCCTACGCTAAGATCTAACTAACCTACGTACCCTACATTTTACTATCACCCATGTGCCCATTCAAGTGTCGATTAAATGTCCCTAATGTATCTGACTCTACTACCACTGCTAGCAGTGCATTCCACGCATCCACCACTCTCTCTGTAAAGAAGCTACCTCTGACATCTCCCCTAAACCTTCCTTCAATCATCGTAAAATTATGTCCCCTTGTGATAGTCATTTCTCCTGGGAAAAAGTCTCTGGTTATCCACTCTATCTATGTCTCTCATCATCTTGTACACCTCTATCAAGTCACACCTCATCCTTCTTTGCTCCCATGACAAAAGCCCTAGCTCCCTCAACCTTTCCTCATAAGACATGCAGCATCCTGGTAAATCTCCTTTGCACCCTCTCTAAAGCTTCCATATCCTTCCTAAATGAGGCAACCAGAACTGAACACAATATTTCAAGTGTGGTCTAATTAGGGCTCTATAGAGCTGTAACATAACCTCACAGTTCTTAAACTCAATCCCCCTGCTAATGAAAACCAACACACCATACGCCTTCTTAACAACCCTACCAACTTGGGTGACAACTTTGAGGGTTCTATGGATGTGGACCCCAAGATCCTCTGTTCCTCCATACTGCCAAGAATCCTGCCTTTTACCCTGTATTCTGTATTCAAATTTGACCTTCCAAAATGAATCACTTCACACTTTTCCAGGTTGAACTCCATCTGCCACTTCTCAGCCCAGCTCTGCATCCTGTCAATGACGCATTGCAATCTACAACAGTCCTCCACACTATCTACCACTCCACCAACCTTCGTGTCATCGACAAACTTATTAACCCACCCTTCCACTTCCTTATCCAAGTCATTTATAAAAATAACAAAGAGCAGAGGTCCCAGAACAGATCCCTGTGGAACAACACTGGTCACCAAGCTCCAGGCTGAATACTTCCCATCTACTACCACCCTCTGTCTTCTATGGGCTAGCCAATTCAGACAGCCAAATTTCCTGTATCCCATCCATCCTTACTTTCTGATTGAGCCTACCATGGGGAACCTTATCAAAAGGCTTGCTAAAATCCATATACACCACATCCACTACTCCCTTCATCAATGTGTATTGTCACATCATCAAAGAATTCAATAAAGCTTGTGAGGCATGACCTGACCCTCACAAAGCCATGCTGACTGTCATCCATCAAACAATGCTTTTCCAAATAATCATAAATCTTGCCTGTTCCAATATTAGTATGAACATAAAGGGAGAGAAATTTGGATACTGTATCATCGCGAAGCAACCTCAACAGCCTGTGGGACTGACAGACATGGGAGCTGATGCAACTCAGCAGAGTAATGTTACACAAGCTATTTTCCTCCACAAAATGGCAATGGTTATCGCAACAAAATGAACTTACTTATCACATTGTAAAATAACCCAAGACACTTCTTAGGATTGGCACTGACAATTTAACGATTTCAATAACATTGGAAAAAAATACATTTAGCATTAGTCAACAAAAGTTGGTCAATGAAGTCTGACAAGCATCAAAAGAGGAGAGGTAACAAAGTGGAGAGCCTTACAGACAGAACTGCAGAGCTTAAGAGACAGTTGAAAGCATGATCACCAATGGAAAGGTGAAGGAACTCAGGGATGCAAAGAAGGCTAGAACTGGAGGTAAGCTTCGTTCTTAATGGGTCATCGATATAAACACTTGGAGGTAGATGTAAATGAGTCTATGATATATAATATATTTTTTTAAAGAAATATGTATGTATGGAATTTAATATATTACATATAGATATAAACACACCAGTGAAGTTACCATGGCATTTCACACAGGGAGTCAAGAACAAGTTTAATTTTCAAATGAATCAAAATTAGAAAGCAATGGGTAATTAAACCAAGACATGAACACATACTTCAGTCCCAATTTAAAGTCATATATTTTGTTCAAATACATTGATTTTATTATGATTTAAAAGCTTTCTAAAAGGTATGAAACTGTAATGAAATTTGATTAGCAGGGAAATAGAATGTAGGTGTTTCTCCAAAGTACAGACTGGGGAGCTGGATGATTCAATACTTTATACACAACAAAATGTGAGTGCTACCACAAACTAAAGGTCAGAGGATGGTATGTTTACACACATCTTCAGCAAAGAATGTGGAATTTCCAAGGGAAGTGAAAATTTTGTAAACAGGAAATGTGCATAGACATATATTAGCTATAAACTCTCAGAGCTTCCATGGTATTTTCATGATGAGTCAGAAGATGTGGAGTTAGAAAATAGTCCTCTTTGTGCATGTTTTCCATCCATAAAATATACACAACAATGGTTCAAACTCACAAAGCTATACTCTGCACTCTAGGACGATTGAAATATATTCAGCATTATATTGACCTTGACTAATGTTTGTGAATCCAAAGCACTGCCTTCAATAGGCAGGAAGTTCCTTGCATACACTAATGAGGGGCTTAATGGTCTATTAATGTAGAACAGAGGTGTGGCAATACTTTTGGAAGAACTGAATGTGGTTTTGGGTTTGATGTTATTTAGGAGGTGCTGGGCTTGGACAGATTATTTTCAGGTTTTCAAATTGTTGGAAAGAGTGAAAAGGGCATATTGGTCCTCAAGGTGTCAGACAGAATTGGCTATAAAAAAGGCCAAGGAGTAGGAAGTCAGCAATAAATGAAGGAGGGCCCTGCAAAGGGGCTGAGAGCAGAAGGAAGGATCGTGTAGGAGAATAATTGACACCATTCTTCAATTTCTCTCTGGTATCCAGTTGATTGCCCCTCTCAGTGAAAGAGTCTGAAGTTCAAAAAGCAGAAGCTTAATGTGGAAGCTATGAAAGTATCCCACCACTGCACTACAAAGCCATTACCATGCCTTAGCTATAAATTCAGAGTGTTGCAAGAGCAGGGTTTGCACTGTCAGACTGGTCAGGAAAAATGTCTATTACGAGGGCCAGGGTTAAAGACTTCTGTGTGCTTGATCAGCATGTCTCGTGGTATAGCCATCATGGAATTCTGGATGACATTGGTGGGGGTTGAGTAAGGCCCACTACATGGGCAGAATAAAAGGTGAAGGTCTGAGGATAATCTGGCCAACTTTAAGCCTGAGAAATTAGACGAGGCTGAACAAGTGGGAGGGGGAAGGTATCTGATGTGCGTGTGATGCGAGGTTTGTGTAGAGCATGGGAAGACTGTCATTTTTGACTCTCGATGTGTCTGGGTTGGAGGATTGTGGGGGGGGGGGGGGGGAATAGGGAACAATCAATTCAGTGAGGAAAATGACTGGTCTGAAACACTTGGGAATTATGTCATGACAGGCAAGATAGTATGATTCCCTCCAGCTAGTTAGGTATCAGGACAGATTGGCACCAAAAGGTCTCTGAGTTGGGCAGTCCTGCATGGGTGATAATTAATTATCACCTTAATTAAAAATCAAAAGGGAAATTTAATTACAAGGTGGAAATAACAAGATGGTGTCAAAAAGTCTGAAAGAAAATATGTTACATGAAGCAAGTGGTAGAGTCACAAACATTGCGTGTATCTGCAAAACTATTATTAAAAATGACTTTTATATCACTTTTGAGAAGTTTAAAAAGGGATAAATTATGAATAACTCAACGCACAAAATAGGAAAAATGAAAGGTCACTTCTAGCATCTTTCTGAGTGATCCCTTTTATCGTTTAAGTTCTCAAGAATAATTGGTATTCTGCATCAAGCCACAATTCCTTTTATTTAAGAGCATTTTATTGCACACAAAGTGAAACATTTTATTGCACTTTTAAATGCAATCTCATTTATATCACCTGTCTTTGTCAAAGCTTTATTGGACAGATATTATGATAGATGAAGTTCTAGAATATTTTAAACTTTTGCAGAAATAATGACACAATGTCACAGAATTTACTTCTGAAAAAATAATGTTTCCGAAGGCACGAGTACCAGATTTGGAGAGACTGTGGCACAAGCACTAAGGAACTATGCTGATGGGATTGTCTCCACCTGAACCATGCTGGGGCCAGTGATTTTGCCAACTGCATAACTATGGAAGTGGAGAGGTTTTTAAACTAAATGATCAAGAGTAAGGGATCAAATTTTGAGAAAATGTGATAAATCAAAGAGTAGATTCAAGGACAAAGTAAAAGGTATTATGCAGTAAATGATAAGCAGACTGTGCAGGAAAGGAATCTAAGATTCACTAAACAGATAACACCACAATTCACAAAAAGAGTGAAAGGATGAAACTGAATAATCTGTATGTGAACACATGCAGCCTTTGAAACAGAGCAGATAAATTGTGAGATAAATAGAAATTGATAAATGCAACCTGGTAGCCATTACAGAGATGTGGCAGTAGAATAACATGGATTCGGACCTCAATCTTAAATGGTAGAGGACATTTAGAATTGATAAGAAACTAGCAAAAGGTGCAGGTGTGGTTCTCTTAGTTAATGATGGTATTAGCTCAGTAGAGTTCCATTGTGATGAACTAAGATCGGGAAGCCAAGATGGGGAAACAGTTTTAGTACAAATAAGGAATGAAAAAGGCAAGAAGTCATTTGTGGGAGTGGTGTTGACCACCCCCCCCCCCCCCCCCCCCCCCCTAGCAGTAACCATACAGTGGAGTGAATAAGTGAGGAAGAAATAATGAGATTTTGTCAGAAAGGTATAGAAATAATCATGGGACATTTTAATACCTATATAGACTGAAAATATCAGATGAACAAAGGTAGCCTCAATGAGACATCATAGCATGTTTTCAGGATAGTTTCTTAGAACAACATGTTCGGGAGTTGAGACCTGGTATTATGCAGCAAGATAGGATTAATTAACCATCTCATAGAGACTAAGCAGAAGTGGGTACTGCAAATGCTGGAGATTAGAGTGGTGAATGATGAATTCCTGATGATATATTGATTGCAATATAGGTTTGCTCAATATATCATTTTAGTTGCATGACACTGTGATCTTTTGCTATACATTCTGTGTATTATGACCCTGCCCCACTCTTGTTACTTGATGAAGGAGCAGTTCTCTGAAAGCTGAACTTCTAAATAAACCTGTTGGCCTATAATCTGGTGTTGTGTGATTTTTAATTTTGTCCACCTCGTCCAATGCCAGATCTTTGCTTTTTTAGTTATCCTCTGCAGGTCCTTAAAAGCTTCCCAATCTTCTGAGTTCCCACTAATCTTCACACATTCTATGCATTTTCTTTTGATTTTATGCTGTCCCTGACTTGCTATGTCAGCCATGGTTGCCTCATCCTCTCCTTAGTTTGTTTCTTCTTCCTTGAGATTAATTTCTGCTGTGCTTCCTGTATTATCCCTGGAAACACCTGCCATTGCTGCTCCACTGTCTTCCGTGCTAGATTCCCCTTCAAAATAACTCTGGCCAGCTTCTCTCTCATGTCTTCACTCAATTGTAATCCTGTTACATCTGATGCTATCTTCTCCCTATCAAACTGCAGGATGAATTTTATCACATTACAGTCATTTCCAATGAGGGGTTCCTTTATCTTAAGCTTCCTAATCAGGTTTGCCTCATTCCACATCACCAAATCCAAAAAAGCATCTCGTAGACGTTCGATGAATTCCTTTTCTTGAGATCCACTACCAATCTAATTTTCCCAGTCCATCTGCATACTGAAGTCCCTACAATTATTGTAAAAGTGCCTTTCTGACATGCCTTTTCTATCTCCTGATTTATTTTCTTCCCCACATCTTTGTTACAAGTGGTGTACAAGAGCTTTGTACACCACTCCCATCCATGACTCTAGTTATGCTATTAGCCAGGGCTCTAGCCCAGCATTGTTCTGATACCAGAATTCAAAAATTTTTCATCAGTATCTGAATCGTAGACCCTTGTTTAAAAAAATGCATGGAAATCAGTATATTTTAACAATTATAGATATTTTAACAAGATTTCCTGCAGAGTGCCTCTGGGGAAATTACAGCAAAACTGGGAATGGAAAATCTAGTTCAATTTTTTACAAGGTATGGATTACCCAAACAAATACAATCAGATATAACATAGAACATAGAACAATACAGCGCAGAACAGGCCCTTCGGTCCTCGATGTTGCGCCGACCTGTGAATTATTCTCAGCTCATGCCCCTAAGTTATCCCAAAATCATCCATGTGCTTATCTAAGGATTGTTTAAATCTCCCTAATGTGGCTGAGTTGACTACATTAGCAGGTAGGGCATTCCACGCCCTTACCACTCTCTGCGTAAAGAACCTGCCTCCAACATCTGTCTTAAATCTATTACCCCTCAATTTGTAGTTATGCCCCCTCGTACACGCTGATGTCATCATCCTAGGAAAAAGACTTTCACTGTCTACCCTATCTAATCCTCTGATCATCTTGTATGTCTCTATCAAATCCCCCCTTAGCCTTCTTCTTGCAAATGAGAACAGGTTCAAGTCTCTCAGCCTTTCCTCACAAGACCTTCCCTCCAGATCAGGCAACATCCTGGTAATGCACAGATTAATGTTGCAAATATTCAAAATAGCCAACAGATTGAGAATAAAACAATTTACAGTCTCAGTTTATCAATTCCAATTTCAAGGACCATTCGAAAGATGGCATTGTATAAAAACTATGCCTATAGTTTATTGTCAAGGATGTCCTAATGAGTGCACTGGATTCAGTCCCTGCAAACTAATAAATGCATATGAAGTGAGAAGATCCTTTAAGCTAATTGAAGAGAAAGTTATCAACCAAAACTGAGAGATTGCACTTCCAGCCTTTGTGTCAAGTTTCTAAAGTTCTCAACAAATAATAAAAATTAGAGCAGACTGGACAACAGCTCGGAATTATCTTGTTACAAGCACAGAAAACATTGGAGAAACTCAGCAGACCAGGCAGGACCTGTAGAGTTGGAAACAGAATAAACAATGTGAGTCCAGTGTGACTCTTCTTCAGAATTCTGGACATTTAACAAGATTTCCTGCAGCAATTCGAGAGAAGTCATACTTGATTTGAAACTTTAATTCTGTCTTTCACAGATGCTGAGTTTCTGCGCACTTTCTTTCTTTGTTTCAGATTTCCAGTATCTTAAGTTGATTAATCCTGTTACCAACACCCAATGTCTTTGGGGAACCTTTAAAAGCAAGATTCACGGGAACTTATCGAATCAAAATGAAAGTCAGTGATGTCAGTAATGTAATGAGTACTCCATACAGGGAAAAGAATTAAGAGGGTGTGTCATGTTAATACATTACAGTGATACAGCAGGAAAGATAGTCAGAACATAAATGTATTTGCCATGATGAAAGAAATATGGAGTGAAATAAAAATATCACAATGATTGAAATATGAATCCAAAATTGAAAATTCAAAAGTGAACTCTCCAATCAGATTCAGAGGTGCTTACAATATTATTTGGAACATTATGCTCTCTCGATATGAAAACTATCAAAACTGTATCAAAGCAATTACAAATTCATAAATCAATTTGTTAATTAGATCGGGAAAAACATCTTTGGCTATACATTATGATACCTCACCCGTATAACAACATCCTTGCAACATCAAGACATTTAGTGAGGAAAGATGTTAGTTCTGTAGAAGGACCACTGGACCCAAACTCATAACTCTGATTTCTCTCCACTGATGCTGCAAGACCCACTGAGATTTTCCAGCAATTTCTGTTTTTGTTTTTGATCAAGTTCATGATGGACTAGACAAACCGAGATAATTGTGGAAGTATTCATTAACTGAGTTTTTCCAACCAAGCAAAAATTGATGGCAGAAACAGATTCAGTTCAGAAGAAAACAAATCCATGTCAGCAGATGGGCTGTAGCATTGAAAGTAGTTAAAGTAACTTGAAAAAGCTCTTTTCTTAGAGTTCAGTGAAAGAAGTTAATGATTTTTCCTGTACCTGAGATGGGAGACCATAAGACCATAAGACCATAAGACATAGGAGTGGAAGTAAGGCCATTCGGCCCATCAAGTCCACTCCGCCATTCAATCATGGCTGATGCGCATTTCAGCTCCACTTACCAGCGTTCTCCCCGTAGCCCTTAATTCCTCGAGACAACAAGAATCTATCAATCTCGGCCTTGAAGACATTTAGCGTCCCGGCTTCCACTGCACTCTGTGGCAATGAATCCTAGTCTCCTCGTTTAGCTGAAACAATTTCCTAGCATCCACCTTTTCCAAGCCATGTATTTTTTTGTACGTCTCTATTAAGTCTCCCCTTAATCTTCTAAGCTCCAACGAATACAATCCCAGTATCCTCAGCCGTTCCTCATATGTTAGACCTGTCATTCCAGGGATCATCCGTGTGAATCTCCGCTGGACACGTTCCAGTGCCAGTATGTCCTTCCTGGGGTGTGGGGACCAAAACTGGACACAGTACTCCAAATGGGGCCTAACCAGAGCTTTATAATGTCTTAGTGGTACATCTCTGCTTTTATATTCCAACCCTCTTGAGATAAGAGACAACATTGCATTCGCTTTCTTAATCACGGACTCAACCTGCATGTTTACCTTTAGAGAATCCTCGACTAGCACTCCCAGATCCCTTTGTGCTTTGGCTTTATTAATTTTCTCACCATTTAGTAAGTAGTCTATGCTTTTATTCTTTTTGCCAAGGTGCAAGACCTCGCACTTGCTCACGTTAAATTCCATCAGCCATTTCCTGGACCACTCTCCCAACCTGTCTAGTTCCTCAGTACTACCTGCCTGTCCACCTAACTTCGCTAGAATGCCCCCGGTTCCCTTATCCAAATCATTAATATATAATGCGGACAGCTGTGGCCCCAGCACTGAACCCTGCGGGAGACCGCTCGTCACCGGCTGCCATTCTGAAAAAGAACCTTTTATCCCAACTCTCTGCCTTCTGTTAGACAGCCAATCCTCAATCCATCCCAGCAGCTCACCTCGAACACCATGGGCCCTCACCTTGCTCAGCAGCCTCCCGTGTGGCACCTTATCAAAGGCCTTTTGAAAGTCTAGATAGACCACATCCACTGGGTTTCCCTGGTCAAACCTACTTGTTACCTCTTCAAAAAATTCCAACAGGTTTGTCAGGCATGACCTCCCTTTACTAAATCCATGTTGACTTGTTCTAATCAGACTCTGCTCTGCACATTAGGTGAATGTGCAGAAAGAAAAGGCTTGCAACATGTCAGTTCAGTACGAAGTTAAACAGTGAAGATAGTAATGATAATTAACTGGTGTTGAGCATCTATAAAGGATAATGCTGGAAAAAAAGGGTTGAACTTTCTTTGCTGTTTATAAAAGCTTTGCAAGGGCAGCACAGCAGCACAGTGGCTAGCACTGCTACATCACTACACTAGGGACCCAAGTTCAACTCCAGCATGGGGTGGCTGTGTGCAGTTTGCACATTCTCGCTGTGTCTGCATGGGTTTCCACCAGGTACTCTAGTTTCCTCTCATAGTCCAAAGGTTAGGTAGTTTGGCCTTGCCAAATTGTCCCATACTATCCAGAGATGTGCAGGCTAGGTAAATGTGGTGTAATGCGGAGGGGTGATGGTCTGGAAAGGATGCACTTTAGAGGATTGGCAGAGACTCGATGAGCCAAATGGCCTCTATCTGCGCTACAGGGATTTTACAATTCTAAAGTGTTAAACATATCGTTTATGTAACTTGATGGGGTTTTTTTCTATTTGTTTGTGCAATAAATTGAAGTTCTTTTGTTAAAAGTACATTGGAATCTTCTTCGAAATATGTTCACTGACTGATGAGGGTGATAGCCAAATTGCAAAATTAAAACTTACAGTCTGTCAAGCTAGGTGTCACTTGAAACATGACTTGTCCATATGACCTTCAGTAACACTTCTGAGACAGAATTATGTTCAGCCTCCCTATTTCTGTTAAGGCCACTGCACAATATTTCTCACAGCCAGGTGGTCCATTGAGGCAATTATAAAGTACTGAGATCAATTATTAATTTGTGGCTTTAGGTCTGGAGAATCATAAATGAAATTCCTAAGTTTTCTTTCCTTGACAAATGTTATACTTTGAAACATGACATTCGGGAGTGTAACAGACATCAGACGTGCACTAGATTCAAGGCACATATAAACCTATTCATGGAGATGTACTTTAAAGCACATTTCCACCATAAAGAACTTCAAACATAGGAGCAAAAATTGGTCATTTGGCCCATTGAGTCTGTTCCACCATTCAATCTTGACTGAAATGTTTCTCAACTTTATTCTCCTGCCTTCTCTTTGTAACCCTTTACTTCTCAAGACCTGATCTGTCTCTATCTTAAATACACTCAATGGCTTGACCTCCACAACCTTCTGTGGCAATGAGTTCCACAGATTAACCATCCTCTGGCTGAAAAAATGCCCTCTTCTTCTCAGTTCTAAGGGGTAATCCATTCACACTGAGGCTGTGTCCTCTGGTCCTACTCTCTCTTACTTGAGTCCTTGTCTCTCCTAATGAAAACATCTTCTCCATGCCCACTCTATGTAGGCCTCTCAGTATTATGTAAGTTTCAGTTAGATATCCACCTCATCCTTATGAACTCCATCAAATACAGACCCAGGGTCCTCAACCACTCCACACAAGACAAGGTCGTCATCCCTGAAATAATTCTGTAAACCTCCCCTGGAATCCTTCCAATGCCAGCACATCCTTCCTCAGATATGTGGCCCAAAACCACTCAAAATATTCCAAATGTAGTGTGACCAGAGCCTTATACAGCCTCAGCAATGCATCTCTGCTCTTGTATTCCCATTCTCTTGAAATGATCGCCAACATTGCATTTACCTTCCTAATCACCAACTGAACCAGCATGTTAACTTTAAGAGAATCCTGAACTAGAACTCCCAAGTTCCTTTGTGCTTCAGATTTCTGAAGTCTTTCCCAGTTTAGAAGATAATCTATGCCACTATTCTACCTTCAAAACTGCATAACCTCACACTTTCCCACATTGCATTTCATCTGTTGTTTCTGTGCCCACTCTCAAAGCCTGTCCAAGTACTTCTGCAGCCTCCCTGCTTCCTCAACACTACCTGTGCCTCCATTTATGTTTCTGTCATCTGCAAATACTAATAATATATTTTGTGCGTATAGTAAATACTCTGTTATTGCTCTGAAACCATAATGATTAATACATGTTTCAGATCTCCAGCATCCTCAGTTCATTGTTTTATTTTAATGAATAATAAATTACATTTGGTTATTAGATAGATGGTGATATTTATAGCCTAAGCAATAATTTGAAATTAGTTATACCAGGGTCTCATCAAAATTAATGCAGCCTCGAGATTGAGTGAGTGAAGTGGACAGAATAGCTTAAAGGCTGGTGAACTGCATTCATGTACTACTGAATAATTACAGTGTGGTTTGCAATGTGAAAATGTTGTTCAGAAACATTTTGAAGTTTGCGTTGATTTTCAAAGTTTCAGGACTTCAATGTTCATGTACAGATGAACTCCGTGCATAAGTGAGTCTTAAAAGCAACACCTCAGAATACTTAGTGAGATAATCTAATTGCCTTGATCTCTGAAAGTGCTTCTGCAAAATGCTGGAAATCAGTGACTAAAAACCAACTTATTATTGGGGTGGGAGGGTAGTGTGGGGATCATAAACAAAAAAAAACCTTCACCATTCTGGGAACTTTCTGAAACATCAACATTCGACACAACTTTTTAAACAGGATAAAGCACTCGTGAACGTGCTAATTGAATACATCAACATGCATGTTCTTATCTTGTGTATTGTTTAGTGTATTTTTGTCTTTTCTCCACTGAAAGTATTCTGGAGCTCATTTCTGGCCAAGAGTGGAGCCATAACCCACTCACAATACTTATGACATTGGATAAACACACACTTTTAACTTTGATTGTGGTTCAATCAGATTGCATCTTTTTACTTTTCTGAAAGTAATAATAAGCCAAGATAAGGCCTCACTTTTCACTGACGCTATTTATCCATTTTTGTGCAGTAAGAATACTAAACATGTCGAGTTTGGAAGAAAGAACAGAGAACAGTACAGCACAGGAACAGGCCCTTCAGCTGACCAAAGCTACACTGACACATGATGCCTTTCTAAACTAAAAAAAAATTTGCATCCACGCAGTCTGTATACCTCTATATCCTGACATATATATATCCTAAAAGGTGCCTCTTAAACATTGCTATTTTATCTGCCTCACGACTTCTCTGGCAGCACATTCCAGGCACTTATCACCCTCTGGATAAAAACTTACCTCTCAAATCTCTTTTAAACTTACCCCTTTTACTTATGTCCCCTAATACTTGATATTCCTACACCAGGATTATCTATTCTATCTATGCCTCTCATAATTTTGCAAACTTCTAGTAGGTCTCCCTTCATCTGCTAATGTTCAAGTGAAAACAAGCCAAGTTTGTTCAATCTCTCCTCATGGGCAATATCCTCCAAACCAGACGACATCCTGGTAAACCACTTCTGTATCCTCTCCACGTCCTTCTGGCATTGTGGCGACCAGTACTGTGCACAATATTCTCAATGTGGCCTAACTAAAGGTCTGTGCAGCTGCAACATGACTTGCCCCTTTTTCTACTCTATGCCCTGACCAACGAAAGCAAGCATGCTGTATAGCTTCATGAGTATCTTATCCACTTGCATTGCCACTTTCAGGGAATTATAGACCTGTATGCCTAGACCCCTCTGTATGTTGATGCTGCTACAAAGGGGTTCTGCCATTTACAATATTTACCATTTGTTAATGCTTTCGCCATAAATTCCACCACTTTATAATATAGGTCTTTCCACAACAACTTGCACGTATATACCATCGTTAAAAATGATTTTGTTTTTATTTGGATGTGATTCTTTTGGGTGAGCCAAGGATCAGTTGGTAGTACTTTTGACTCTGAAAATTCATGTTCCCCTCTCAAGATATGAGCACAAAGAACTTAGCTGACATCTCCTTTAAACTTACTCCTTTTACCTACGTCCCCTAATACCTGACATTTTCACACCAGGAAGAAGACTCCGACCATCCATTCTATTGATGCCTCATAATTTTGTTAACTTCAATCCAGTCGCCCATCATCCTTTGATGTTCAAGTAAAAACAAACCAAATTTGTTCAATCTTCCCTCATAGCTAATACCCTCCAAACGAGACAACAACCTGGTAAAGTGTTTCTGTGCCCTCTCCAAAGCTTTCACATCCTTCCCAAAGAATGACAACCACTTCACTGCAGGAGTGAAGAGTGCTGCATTGCTGGAGATGCTGTTTTCAGTTCATATGCTAAACTGAGACCTTGTCTGGTTTATAAGGTGGGCACCAAAGATCACTTGACAATATTTTGAAGATGAATAGGTGAACTATCCTCCATGTCCTGACCAACATTTTCCACTCTATCAGCATCATAAAAGATACTTGATCATCAATTTGTGGGAGCTTGCTGTGCACGGATACACTCCGGTGCATCCTAAGTTACATTCGTGCCTATATTTCCAAAGTACTTAATTGGCTGTGACTTCACCGTTTTCTGAAGTCACAACAGATGCTACTGAATATACTATATCTTAAAAATTATATTTTTAATAATCTGACTCACCCTAATTAAAGAAAAATTGCTTAGACTCTTCTTTATGAGCTTCTTCTGATTACAAATTCAAATAAGCTATTCCTAAATGTATCAAGTTAAAAATCACACAACACCAGGTTATAGTCCAACAGGTTTAATTGGAAGCACAGTAGCTTTCGGAGCGCCGCTCCTTCATCAGGTGTTGTGGAAGGAGCAGTGCTCCGAAAGGTAGTGCTTCCAACTAAACCTGTTGGACTATAACCTGGTGTTGTGTGATTTTTAACGTTGTACACCCCAGTCCAATACGGGCATCTCCAAATCATAAATGTATCAAAGCTTCTTCATTCATTTTCTCAGTAATAATTTCAGTCAGGTTCAATTGCTACGAAGGGACATCTGCTCCCCGAGTTGCCAGCAAGTTAGTGATCAGAATAGTCCAAGAACTGGCACACACATTGGCTTTGCTCCTTTGAGTTGGTGTGAACAAGGGACGAATATCCATCCCCCAGTTGGAGGGGCAACATGTTCATTTGTCAATCACATCAGATTGCCCATATCCCAGTCAGGCTCCAGGAGCAAGGCCCTTTTATTCGACAGGGGGAGCACTGCTCTGTAAAAGGCAAAAACAAAGACCCTCAAAACTTAAAATGGTAACACTTGACTGTAGTGGAGCAAGAAAACACCCTGTTCATCCTTCTTTAGCCGCCCGATGAAATACTTATGAATGAGATCTGCCTTACATCTTGCTCCTCCAGCTTTCTGCGCTGTAATCTCTAGCGTTGGCTAGAAGGGGAAGCCAAGTCCTTCGGAGTGTTTGGAGACTGGGGGCTCTGTCCAGAAGCTGCAGAAACTGTTTCACCTCCAAACCGACAGAGCTCTATTCAGGACACCTCCCATCGAGGGAAACCTGGGAGGGTGTTTATTGCAGATGAAATAGTGTGCTGGAGAAACCTTTTCGAAACACAAAATGCAACTTTCATCAAAACAAACGAACAACAAAAAAAGTGATTCTGCAAGTCTTACCTGTTAGATGAAAAGCGAACGTCAAACAGTACAGCCGGCAAACACACATGTTTATCTTCCGTTATAAAAAATACAGCGAGCAAATCCAGGAGTTGGAAATGAATGTTGTACAATCCAGAAGTTCTCCCACGAACAGAGCGTGCGGTTAGGTCCGGCTGAAACTTTAGCTTCTGCTGTCAAGAATGGCTCTTTGATGCAGTCCCTTTATCAAAGTTAAAAAATCACACGACACCCCAGGTTATATTCCAACAGGTTTAATTGGAAGCACAGTAGCTTTCAGAGCGCCGCTCCTTCATCACAGCCTTTATCTAAGCGGAGCAGATTGTTTGGGAGTAAGACCTATTTCCATTTTCCCCCTGGGAATCTTGCGTTCCCCCTCTTCCCCCTCTCACAGTGGTTTGCTGGACTCAACGCAAAGAGGAAAAGCGTCACTCGTGCCGAGAGAAGCGGTGATTCAAGACAGCAAGGATTGTACCAGACATTAGTGCTACCCTCCACATCATTCCCGTCCGGAACATCACTGAGGAACAGTAATCCCCGGGACTGTTACACTGCCAAGATAACATCTCATCTCTGAGTCATAACTCAGCTAAAATAGGACAGTTACTTTAAATCATTAGCACGGTCCCACCTCGCCTCCTGATCTATTAATAACTCTAAGTGTTTTCTTTTTAAATGAATGTTAAGAATTAAAGGATGTTGAGCTGATTGAAGGTTTATGCCCTGCATATAAATTTACCTCAGCCTTGTGGCAAGTTATTCAAGTTAGCATTCTCACAGATTCCCAGATCTTTTTGCAAAATTAAGGTACTCTAAGAGGCAAGAATTATACCACTTTGGCATAAAACTGGTGCTGCTGAGCCACAGTCTGTCATTCAAACTGTCCAACTGCCAAATTCACTGCAACATTATACCCATTTGTAAAGGAAAATCTACCTCATTACTCTTACGTTGTGTGGTTTTAGGGTTTAGTGTTTGGGTTCAGGACACTCTAGTCTGGGAGAGGTATGTGAAGTGCTATCTTCAGGCTTAGCGTTCTTTAGAACTCCTTATTGCATGTTAACCCCATATACAACCAAAACTCCTTCCAAGGTTTACTTCAATGAGCGTCCTCTGAGATCCATGAATGGCATGGACTTTCAAAACCCAACTTCGTCAGCAAGTCAATCAACATGCATGGACCCTCAGTACTGCTAAGCACACGTGTAGCTTAGAAGGAACATTGTATCCAACTGTAGATGGCAATCTGAGGTCTATGTAGTTCTGATCTTATTGCTACATTGTAAGGGACACCCTGCACCTTATTGATCTTTGAACAATGCACATTCTATCTGAATAACTTCACCCACACCGTGCTATTTATTTCCCATAGGAGCAGTTTAATCATAAGATATCTCCAAGATCCTGAAGCCTTCACTAAACCCTCTTCCTAACGTTCTTCTCACCATCATAAAGATTCTTCAACAGTTTTATACAATCTCAGATGAGTTACTGTGGTTACTTTATTTCTACATTTACTGTGAGTTTTGTCCTTCTCTCTCCTATCTTTCTTTAAATCAGCTTGATTGATCTGTGTCAATAGGTGGGTAAGAAAAGTGTCTCAATAGGTATGGAAACATTAAAGAAAAGTTGGTGAGCTTACGTTTTCTCTGTTTCCATTCACAGAGTCATAGAGATGCATGGTAACAGACGCTTTGGTTCAACTCGTCCATGCCGAACAGATATCCCAACCCAATCTCGTCCCACCTGCCAGCACCCGGCCCATGTCCCTCCAAACCCTTCCTATTCATATACCCATCCAGATGCCTTTTAAATGTTGCAATTGTACCTGCCTCCACCACTTCCTCTGGCAGCCCATTCCACATACGTGCGTTAAAAAGGTACCCCTTAGGTCTCTTTTATATCTTGCCCCTCTCACCCTAAACCTATGCCCTCTAGTTCTGGACTCCACCACCCTAGGGAAAAGACTTTGTCTATTTATCCTATCCATGCCCTCATGATTTTATAAACCTCTATAACATCATCACTCAGCCCCCAACATTCCAGGGAAAACAGCCCCAGCCTATTCAACCTCTCCCGATAGCTCAAATCCTCCAACCCTGGTAACATCCTGGTAAATCTTTCCTGAACGCTTTCAAGTTTCACAACATCTTTCTGATAGGAAGGAGACCAGAATTGCACGCAATATTCCAACTTTGGCCCAACCAATGTCCTCTACAGCCGCAACAATCCTCCCAACTGCTGTACTCAATATTCTGACCAATAAAGGAAAGGATACCAAATGCCTTCTTTGAAACCACAAGCTTTCGGAGCACCTGCTCCTTCCTCAGGCAGCTAATGAGAGAGAATACATCGGACACAGAATATATAGTAAAAGATCAAAGGGTCATACAACTTATGCAAATATATTGAACAAATCTAGACAACTATTAAGTCTTTAATCGGTGAGAACGGAGGTGCAGGATTGGACTATAACTTAGTGTCATGTGATTTTTGACTTTGTCCACCCCAGTCCAACACCAGCACCTCCACATCATGGCTAACATTTTGAAAAGAGACAAAAATTGCTGGAATAGCTCAGCAGGTCTGGCAATATCTATGGTGAGAAATCAGAGTTAACATTTTGGATTGAGTCACCCTTCCTCAGTCTCTGAGCATTTCCAGCAATTTCTATTTTCAACTCCGATTTACAGCATCTGCAGTTCTTCTAGTTAACATTTTGAAAAGATTGGCAAAATGGGAAAGAACAAGGGGTAACTCTCTTAATAAAAGATGACATAAAGTTAGTGAGAAAGAACCATGACTGAGAAATCATTAAATAGAATCAGCGCAGATGAAAGTTTGGAACAGCAAAGGTCAGGGAACACTGGTGAAACTAATTTATAGGCATCTTAGTCACAGTTACAACACTGGATAGATCATAAAAAAAATTATTGATGGCTATAATAAAGACTTGGGCTGAAACTTATCAAAAATCAGCTAAGTGTCAAGTGTAGCCAGTTTCATGGAGGATGTTTGTCTACGAGGTTTAGCAAATTTTCTCAGGCTATCTTCCCAAATTCACCTCATTATCTATGCACCCTGCCCCTATGGCCTCCCACCCGACATATTCTCTCACCCACCATTAATAAATACTGGCCACTGCTGGCACTTTCTGGGATTCCTGGTGCTGATGCCATTTTAAAGGCAATTGTTCACTTGGTCAAGCACTGTCATTCCAGAGAGACTGTGCACCGTTCATGTTATTTTTCACAGACATAGCAGACAAGAGAAATTTGGTGCCTCGTGCTATAGACAGAGCCCCGGAGATCCAGGTGGAAAGGGTGGCACAGAGGAGGACTGTTTTCATCCCCCAGGAGCCGCAGAGGAGGTCACAATGCCACCCTTGTCTGAGATTGCCACCTGCATCAATGTAATCTCCACAGACTGGAGAAATGTTCAGCAATGCCACAAGAAGGTCAAAGACCTTCTTCACTCTACATGCTAAGTGCCACCATTGTCTACCTCTCTCATTACAACATCTTCTATTTCTTGCTTTCACTCAGACCAATGTTCCACACCACTAAACCTGCATGGCCTCTGCGCTGCCTAATCACTCAATCTGAAATAACTGTACAGAGGCTGGTATCCCATCATCGAGTCACCTCTTATTTACCTAAGCACAGCTATGCTGACTTGTTAACCCAGTGTCAATTCCTAGAATGAGGAGATTCTCTGAGACTCCTGTTTACTTTTATTCAGAGACACCTGTATTTTTAATTTTTTTTTTTTGTTTTTTTTCTTTAGGAAACACCAAATTGGCCAGTGTCAAGCAGTGCCCTTCTCAAAGGGCAATACTGCGTGATCAAACAATGTGGGCGGGGGGTAGCTGGGATTAAATCAAAATAGAGTTGGAGGGGGAAATAATACACTCCACTCCCTGCGGTGCTCACCTTTCCCTGAAAATCTCGAGGTGTTGATGTTGGTATATGAATAGGAAGGGTTTGGAGGGATATGGGCTGGGTGCTGACAGGTGGGACTAAATTGGGTTGGGATACCTGGTCGGCATGGACGGGTTGGACCAAAGGGTCTGTTTCCATGCTGTACATCTCTATGACACCAGGTGCTCCTTCTCCAGGGACACCTGGGCTCTGACATAACCACGGAAGAGGGGCAGGCAGTCGGCGCTAACGATCCCCCCCACAGCCTGCTGTCTGAACCAGTTTATGGCCAATTTTGGTCAGGCCCAGGAGCAGACTCACGATCTACCCAACCCCCCTCCACAGTGGGTATCCGAAGATCAGGAGCATGGGGCTGAAATGCAACCAAAGACAGAGAAGAAGGTTTTTAAGAATATGAGACTCCTGTTTATATCTGTCAGCCAGGGCTCCCTGATTGGCCCAGGTTAACAACCCCAATTAGGGATCTCATACTCAGCGAGATCCACTTGACCAATCACTTTCAATCACTACACATTCAGACACTGAATTTGCTTTTCCTACCTGCACCAGTACTAAAGTTATTCCATAAAGTTCCGTCTCACTCAATCTCTTCCCTTGTCATATTGTAGAAGAAAATGGCCCATAATTGCATGGAGAGAGTCAGGAGGGTGGTGAGGCATGTGACATTTGTCTCCTCACCCTCTAAGATAAGAGGATCCTGGTGCTGACTGATGAAGATCAATATTGCTCATGTGATGATGCTGAAACCCCCAGGTCCTGGCAACCAAGTAAAAATCATTGCCAACATGTACAATTGTGTGATTGACATAGCACATGTAGTCTGATGTACAGCATCATGCTGACCTCCTTGAATGATTACTACTGACAAGTATACCAAACTGCCAGGCTTTGTGTGTACTAAAAGGCAAGACTCAGTGGTTAGCACTGCTGCCTCCCAGCACTAGGGACCTGGTTTAATTCCAGCCTCAGGCAATTGTCTGTGTGGAGTTTGCACTTTCTCCCTGTGTCTGCATGGGGTTTCCTCTGGGTGCTCCAGTTTCCTCCCATAATCCAAAGATGTGCAGGTTAGGTGAATTGGCCATGCTAAATTGTGTTAGCTGTGTTAGACAGGAGTAAATATAGGGTAGGGGAATGGGTTTAGATGGGTTTCTCTTCAGAGGATCGGTGTGGACTTGTTGGGCCAAACGGCCTGTTTCCATACTGTAGGGAAACTAATCTAAGACAGAAGTATGATGAGTGTCAAAATATCCGGGCAGCAGCATTCCAGTGAGTACTGCCAATGTGCTCCAAAGTGCAGCATTGAAGTGCTGAACCATCTTGCAAGTGGAGTAGGAGATATGCCATGACGGTGCGGTGAGGCAGGTATGTATCAGATGCCAAAGTCCCTGGGCAGGGAATGTTCATTAAGTATGCCCTAAAATATTGGTGTTATGTGTTCAAGATGGAAGTTCAGAGGAGCAAGTGGCAAGCTAGAGTCACAATTTATCCCTCTCCCTTTTACACTGAGGATTCTCAGCATTAAATCAGGCAGATTGCAGATTGGAAAACTGTGCATAAATGAGGTGAGGTTAGGTAAGAATGAACTGCAAATGCAAAGTAAACATGCAAATAGATCTCTTACCTCTCACTAGTGAGAATCTAATGTTGTTGTTCAGTACTTGGTGAGAAAGTGAGAAATTTTACTTTTGACATTGAGAACCTTTTCACTGGCCTTCTCACATCATTTCCTTGCCAACACCCATGTTGTTCAGTGACTGGGAAGATTCCGCCCTAATTAATAGTTATGGGGGAGCTAGATCTTCATTACCACCAGATTTATTAAATTATCAAAGATGATCTGGAAGATATTTTTGGAAAATGCTTTTGTGACATTTTCTGGAGCAATTTGCTGTGGAATAAAATTGTTTTAGCTCCCGCGTAGATCCAGTATTGTGTAATGGTGCAGGAATAATTAGTAATGTAATAGTAAAGGATGCACAAGAAATAGTGATTGTAATATAACTGCATTCCACATAAAGTTTGAAAGTGACATACTGCAAATTTCAAATGAGAATCTTAAACTTAAACAAAATCAATTAAATAGATATGAAGGGAAAGTTGTCTAAGACTCATTGGGTAAAGAGTCTCAAATTTATGACAGTAAATAAACAGAAACAAATCAAAATATTCAACAGAAATACATTAGGTTGTAGAACAAAAACACAGCAAAAAAAGATCCATTGTGCATTCCTAAGAAGGTAAAGGCCAGTATTCAAAGAAAATAAGAGACTTATTTTGTAAAGAAGTTTGATGGAAAGTGTTTTAGAAATCTGAAATTATATAAAGGGGAAAGAATGCATTGTAATACTAACCTAGCCAGAATAAAATACAGATTGTAAGAGAGCTTACAAGCATATAGAAAGTAAGAGTGTAGCTAAAAAAAATTGGTCCATTAGAAGGAGAGACATCAGACATATTGCAGGGAATGAGGAAATAGCAGACGTTGAACAAAGAATAAAATCATCTTCTTAGTAGATGGTCTCAGCAGATTGGAAGTCAGCAAATATAACAACACTTTCCAGCAAGGAAAGAGAGACCCAATAGTGAACTTCAGGACAATCAACTTGATTTCAGTCATTGGCTCCTTGCTAAAATCTTCGATGAAGGAAGTTTTAATAATACAATTTGAAACCAAAGCATGTTTAGAAAATCAACATAGCTTTAAGAAAGAGAAACCCATTTGCAAATTTGTTTGAGCATTTTGAACATGTAACTAAAAAGCTAATCAGCCAGTCAAAGGCTTCCTATAAGGTGCTGCACAACAGCTTAATTTACAAGATAAATGATCATAGAGTTGGGTGTGATTTATTAGCATCGATAGAGGATTGGTTCATCATAAGGGAACAGCAGTTCCACATTGAGAGAGAAAGAGAGAGAGAGAGAGAGAGAGAGTAGCATATCAAGGTTTTCTGATGCTATTGAGCTAGGTAAAAATATATGCTGTGACATCACCACAAAGAAGTTGCAAAAGAATTGACAGAAAATAAGTAACAGTGGCAGATAAAGTATAATGGGGGAAATGAAAGATTATTCACTTTGATTGAAAGAACAAAAATGCAAAGTATTTTGTGAAAGTTATGTAACTTGTAAGGGTTGATAGCCAGAGAGATTTAAACGTGTATTCGGACAAAGAACTCAAAATGTTAGCTTACAGTTACAGCAAGCAATTCAGAAAGTAAATGGCATGTTGGCCTTTATTGTAAGTGGACTGGAATATAAAAATAAAGAAATCTTGCTACAATTGTATGAGGTTTTGGTGAGAGTATAAGTGTAGGGTGGCTCACCAAATCCATGATATTTGCTTGGGTCTCTGATTTACAGCTTGTAATCAATGGAGGGGAGTTTTCTTCACAGACCACCATGCACGTGTGGTGCAGCCTTGAATGACTTTGAAAGTTGATTTCCTGACCCTTAAGACCTCTATTTGTCTAAGAGGCGACTTTAGAGTTCCTCAACTGTCTGTTCCTGAGTTCTGCAGTTTTGGCATCACTTTCTCAACTTGCTTAAAACTCTGTTTCCAGCCCAGCACTACTGACTTTGTGTTGTACGTTAATCATTTAAGCTTGGGAATGATTACTGAACTATTGGTATGTTCAAGCAACCTCTATTTGATTGTATACTACTCTTCATGAAGAGGTCATTCACTGGTGAAGCCTGATCATTTTCCCTCCAAGTGTCTCAGTCATGTGTTTTTTATAATACCATAATGGGAGGTGTTATTTACACAGTAACACACATTAACCTGTAAAAACTTAACGCTATAAAACCAGCCAAGATCACATTGAAAGGTGGAGCAGGCTTTCTGGGCCTGAGGGTCTTCTGCTGCTCCTTTTTCAAATATTCTTATCATTACAAATTCAATTATATGCTTTGCCATATCAATTTTTCATGCAGTCTGCCTAAATTTATCATTTGAGCAACAGAATGGCATAACATCCCCTACTTTTTGCTTCAAGGTTAGATGGGAAAGGTATAGGTTCATCTTTACCTTTGACAGCTTTGAATCCACCTCAATAATGTTATCTTTTTGTGCTGCTAATTCCATAATTTCTAGCAGACAGTCTTAACCCTTACGCTGCTGACAATTCCAGAAAAATTCATTAAGTTGTTCTGAACAAGTTTTGGAGTTGTTGTTTTATGCAACATAGAACCAAACAGTACATTAATGTAGCGATAATTACATCTGTTTGCAGCAGTGCAGCCTGTGGCACAGGGAGAAAGATGTGAGTGAAACAGGCGAATCTCCAGGTTGGGAAAAAGCAGTGATGACTGGCAGAGACTGTGGAAAATGTTCTTTCTGTCAGTATTGTGTCCCAGTGCACAGGAAGGGATTTGCACAGGAAATAGTCACAAAAACAACTAAGACTGACTAATGATTTTAGCTAACACTGGAGGCGGCCGTGTGGAAGGAAGTCTGAACTCGATAGGGGTCTTTGGGTTGGGTGGGTTAGTGCTACCGGAGACTGGGATAAAGGAAGTACAGGACTAATACTGAATGGACAGGAACATAGCCTGGCTGTCGATGTTTTAATTTGTTACCTTTAGCAGCATGTTTTTTATTATATAACAACGATTGAAATTATTGCCTTTTCATTTTTCACAATGCATGACCCAGAGAAAGAAAGCACGGATGCTGTAAATCTGAAAGTAAGAACAAAAAAAATACTGGAAGTTTAAAGAGGTCAGTTTAAGATAAGTCAAGGATGATGTCAAGGACAAATTTCTTAAGAAGTTAATGAAAAGTGCCTGCTAAAATATTAATTTCCAATCTCTACTAGTTGTTGACTGATACATGTTGTATTTTCAGAATTTTTTGCTTATTTATTGAAGAATGAAGCTAAATTCTGTTTACATGTTAAATTCTACCATTTCTTATTATCAGTTAAATCCAAAAATACACCCCTTTACCTACTAAATGAATTATGTGTCACTGACGCATTTCTGAAATACCAATAAATCTATTATCATTGTTCCTGCAGAACAATAGCATAATTATCCTCTCGAAGACTATATTGTTCTTTAAACTGAATCAAATCAAAACCCACTCGATGTGTCTTGGAATGAATTCTCAAATATATTGTGACTTTAGTGTGATCTAATTTGAAATTTAAATACTCCACATTAACAACAAAGGAAATTAATTTCCATACAGAAATTCTGTCACAAGGATCAAGTCTGCCAAATGACTCATATGGCCAAAGAGCGGGATAGCAAAGGTTTCCAAGTTAACACTTCAGTGTGAGAACTAATACTTGGATCTGCAAATAATGATGGCAGTTGTTGGGCATACACTGGACCTGATTTTGGAGAGATATCTGTTCACTCTGCAAAAAGGTGCTGTGAGACCTGTTCCACCTCAGCTTAACATTCTGCTTTGTGACCATACAAACTAGGAACAGAAATAGACCATTTGACCTTTCAAGATTGTTCTGCCATCAGTAAGATCACACACATCTGTTTGTGTTCCAAATTGCGCATTCCCATCTATCGCCTGATCAAATTTGATCCTCTTGCCTAACTAGAATCTATCTCCTCCTGCCTTAAAAATCTTGTATAGGCCCAACTCAATTTCTTTCTGATCCAGAGAGTTCCAAAGTAGGTATGTTTATGTTTCAAAATGTATTACCTGCATTCTTCTACAGTGTGATGCTATCTGCTACAGTTGATAAAAGTTAGAAACCACTTCGAGTTACCAGTAAATAAACTGGATGCTTGCAAACAGGCAAAGTATTAAACACCGGTGGGATCGCCTGGGTTTCCTGGGTTTGCCAGCCAGCAGCATCTATGTCCCATGAATTAATAATAAAAAGGCGTCTGGCAATCTCTAGCAAGTGTGACATCTTGCTCTTCAAACATTTGGTTAGAAAATGGAACGTTTTCCTCTTGGCATCAGAGATTTCCCTATATTATTCCAGCTTTCTCACCAATGCTAACATTATTCAATGGCTGGGAAAATTCAGCCCTGCCCCCACCCCTCTGCATCTATCCTGTCAACCTATCTCATAACCTTATATGTTACAATTAGATCTCTTCTCAATCTTCTAAAGTCCAATGAATAAAGGCTTACTCTACTTACATTTTCCTTATGAAATGAGCTGCTCTTGCCGGGAATCAGCCGAGTAAATTTTGTCTGAAGCAAAGACAGAAATGGCTAAAGAAAGTCAGCAGGTCTGGCAGCATCCATGGAGAGAGAAACAAAGTAAATGCTTGAGTTCAGTGACTCTTCTTCAGAATTTTTTCTGAACGGTTTCTAAAGCTAGTATGTAAATCGTTAAGTAGGGCAAATCTATGCACAGTACCTTAGGTGTGATTTCACTAATGCCCCGTAAAGTTGTACTAAGACCTCTTTACTTTCATGCTCATCTCCTTTGCAAAAAATACCAATATTATTTGCCTTTCTAATTACTTGGTGGACCTGCCTGCTGACTTTTTATCATTCATACACAAGAACATCCAGATCCCTTGATATTGCAACATTCTGTGGTCTCTAACCAATTAAATAATAGTCTCCTTTGTTATTCTATGTGCCAAAGTGTGTAAGTTCTGAATCTGCCAATTCCATGCTCATTTGCTTTACCTATCTGTTTCTCTCTGCAGAATTCTTTTAGCCTTATCACGCTTTGTAAGGTCAAGAACTTTGGCTACAGTACAGCTGGTCCCATCATCCAAGTCATTAACTTAGCTTCTAAATAGTTGAAGCTCCAGGACTGATTCCTGTAGTTCTCCATTGATTGCAGTTTGCCCTCCTGACTATGACCCATTCATCTTTGTTGTTTCCTGTTAGTTAGCCAGGACATTTAACAGGACATTAAAATAAGGATAATGCTGTAATAAAGTTATATTAAAGTTACAAACCAATTCACTATTTTTACATTATAGGTCCTAAAGCATGTATAAATTACATAATTTAAGTACTTCATTGAGAATCTGAACTGTAGGATTATATCACTACCGTCTTATTCTGCGACTCATGGGGTTTAATTCAGACAAACGTCAAAGTTATCTTTATTGCTCTGGGTATGGTGAGGGTAACCAGCTCTGAAATTAGATGGATTGCATCAAATAATTGCTGAATTTAACAGAAATGCTAATTCTCCTTGTTTGTAGATTTTTGAACTTTGTGCCATGAAATTTGGTATTGAGATCCAAACATCACACTGAACACATGCTTCTATATTGTTTGAATTTAGGTGGTTTGTGTTCTGAGAGACCAGGGTGTCACAAAAGCACAGTGTGCTCAACGCAGGGACAGAGGTAACCAGTGAAGAACAGTAATAGAGCGTGGATACGTAGTCTGGAAAGGAAGATGGATCTGAGGATGAACATCTCTTTATTTTTGAAAGCATACAGATTCCTTGATTTTCCCACTTCAGATCAACATAAATACGTATACCCAGGATTTTCAAGTCTTTCACCTTCACCAGGATGTAATTTTTTTTATTTATTTCATGAGAAGTTGGCGTCGCTCATTGTCTAGTATTTATTGTCTGTCCCTTGAGAATATGGTAGTGCGCTGCCTTCTTGAACTGCCTGTAGTTCACATGCTGTTGTTTGACCCACAATTCCCAATAGATGGAAATTCCAGAATTTTGAGTCAGTAACACTGTAGAGTTGCAAAACTTTGAAGTGAGAAAAATGAATAATCATATTAAGGAGCAATTGAGAGCAATTCAAGGGAGGTAATATTGTTAGGAAGATTTAATTTCAGATATGGTCTAAATAGAGCACAGAATTGAACTTGTTAGAGAAAACAGTTCTTAAGATTCACAATTGCTTCGAAATTAGACATTAAATCAGAACCTGAACAAATAAGCATACCTTTGTATTTAATTTGCACTATAGCTGATGATGTTACAAATCTCAAAGGCAAAAATAAAAATGGCTAAATTTGACAGAGAGGCAAGTGTCAATATACCATCCCTGCAAATTCTAAGAGACATACTAATTGACACAGGAAGCCATGAAGAAATCCATAAATGCAAAACATTTAGTATACAATGGTTCACCAATTCCATGTTAATAATGCAGTAAATACAACCAATGAACTGAAATATTGCAGATATTCTACATTGAAGACACTGTTGAACCAGCATTTGCACCTATGCAAGTATGCTGTGTCTTTGCACTATTCACAATCTATGGAATCAGTCAGACATCACAGGCACAACGGGAACCGCATCTGTCAATTGAAGAAGCATTTGTAGAACTGAACATAAAAGAAGAATGCAACATTGCATTTCCTTTTGAATTATTGGAGCTAAATTCTCAGCTATGGAGAAAAAAATGGAATTTCAGGAGGAAAAGGCTCAGGATAAATCATAACTTGAGAATACCATCTATGAGATGATGAATCAGAGGACACCTCCATTCAACTCAAGCTGAGCAAGAAAGAAAGAAGCAAGATTAACGACAAGCTCTGCATCATCAAACTAATGAAAAGATTGCCAGTTTACAGGAAGATCTGGAGTAACCAAAATATAAAAGAGAATAGGCTCAGCAGAAGCAGGTACGGAAACATTGATTTGAATTTGAAGTAATGTTGGAGGAACAGGTGGAGAGGAACAGCAGGCTAAAACTTTGATACAACAAAGAGCTGCAAAACATTGATGAGATATCCTTATAGAAATACATACCAGTACTGATGGTCTTGTGAAAGCATTCAAGTAGGGCATGAAGGAAACCTGACAATCACTAGAACAAAAATAGAGTCATAGAGATGTACAGCACAGAAACAGAGCCTTCAATCTAACTTGTTCATGCCAAAGAGTTATATTAATTTAATCTAGTCACATTTTCCAGCATTTGGCCCATATCTCTCCAAACACTTCCTATTTACTTATCCATCCAGATGGCTTTTAAATATTGTAATTGTGCCAGCCTCCACCATTTCCTCTGGCAGCTCATTCCATACACGCACAATCCCGTGTGAAAAAGTTGCCCCTTAGGTCCCTTTTAAATCTTTCCCCTCTCACCTTAAATCAATGCCCTCTAACTTTTGGACTACACCAACCTGGGGAAAAGACCTTGACTGTTAACCTATCCATGCCCCTCATGAATTTATAAACCTCCTCAGCCTCCAATGCTCCAGTGAAGACAGACCAAGCCTAGTCAGCCTCTCCCTAGAGCTCAAATCCTCCAATCCTGGAAACTGGGAGAGGTCAAGTCTCTAAAGAAATTAAACAGACAAAAAAATGAAGTTGAGGACACTGAACAATTATTAGAACAGAGTATAAAGAAAAAAATATATACTGGACTAACAGCAGGCTAAAACTTTGATAGAATTAGACTAGTTTGATAATCATGAGCTTTAAAAAGACATAGAAGCTCTTAAAGATCAAAACAGCAAATTACTTATGCATTGTAAAGCCTGACAGGCTCGTGTGATTTGTAATTATTTAAACTTTCTTTGTCTAAAAATGGGGATGTTTTATACACATTTAGCAGTTAAGAGACTTTATCTTTATGGATTCCATGATCCGCTGTGGTGTATACCATGTTAGTTTTCAGTTAATGTGCTTTACCTTTACATTACCAAGAAAGCAATATTTCTCCTTTTATAAAAGCAGAAATTGCTGGAGAAACTAACAGGTATGGCAGCATCTGTGGAGAAAAAGCAGAGTCCATTAAGACCTTTCTTCAGATTTCAAGTATTCATAGTTCTTTGCTTTCCTTTAATGCCTTCATTATAATTTATAATGTGGTTTAAATAAACTAATCTATGCAGTTAATTAACCCTTGATGAGTGATTGTTTATTTGACCATTATCATTAACATAGAGTCATAGTGTCATAGAGATGCATAGCACGGAAACAGACCCTTTGGTCCGATTTGTCCATGCCAAACAGATATCCCAAACCAGTCTAGTCCCACCTGCCAGCACCCGACCTATATTGCTCCATACCCTTCCTATTCATATACTCATCCAGATGCCTTTTAAATGTTGTAATTGTACCAGCCTCCACCACTTCCTCTGGCAGCTTATTCCATACATGTACTATCCTCTGCGTGAAAAGGTTGCCCTTAGGTCCATTTTATATCTTTCCCCTCTCACCCTAAACCTCTGCCCTCTAGTTCAGAACTCCCCCACCGCAGGGAAAAGATCTTGTCTATTTACCCTATCTGTGCCCCTCATGATTTTATAAACCTCTGTAAGGTCACCCCTCAACCTCCGATGCTCCAGGGAAAACAGCCCGAGCCAATTCAATCTCTCCCTATAGCTCAAATCCTCCAACCCTGGCAACATCTTTGTAAATCTTTTATGATCCCTTTCAAGTTTCACAACATCTTTTCGATTGGAAGGAGACCAGAATTGCACATATTATTCCAAAAGTGACCTAACCAATGTCCTGTGCAGCCGCAATGTGACCTCCCAACACCTGTACTCAATACTCTGACCAATGAAGGAAAGCAAATTGAACACTTTCTTCACTATCCTATCTACCTGCGACTCTACTTTCAAGGAGCTATGAACCTGCACTCCAAGGTCACTTTGTTCAGCAACAGTCCCTAGGACCTTACTATTAAGTGTATAAGTACTGCTAAGATTTGCTTTCCCAAAATGCAGCACCTCACATTTATCGAAATTGAATTCCATCTGCCACTTCTCAGCCCATTGGCCCATCTGATAAGATCCCGTTGTAATCTGAGGTAACCCTCTTAGTTGTCCTCTACACCTCCAATTTTGGTGTCATCTGCAAACTTACTAACTATACCTCTTATTCTCACATCCAAATCATTTATATAAATGATGAAAAGTAGTGGACCCAGCACCGATCCTTGTGGCACTCCACTGGTCACAGGCCTCTGCGTTAGCAGAAGGTGATGAATTTTAAAGGGTTAATTCTGAGCTTAATATTAAGCTCAATACAATTTGATTATTTAATTGCGGGTGACTGGAAAAGGCAGAATATCTTAAAATTATAAGGGGAACAGGTCTGTTATTCTAAGTCTCCCAAAAGTTTTAGTATCAATGTCCAACTTACTAATGTAACTTGCAACTGATTGCCATCACGCAATAAACTAACCTTTGTTTGAGACAAGGGCATATTTTCGTTAGACTACCTAGTGATTTACCTCTAACATTTCGACTAAGTAGGCCCTGTAGACCCAATCAGAAAATGAGAAAAGTGGCAGCTATTTATCCAGTTACATGTGCACAGTTGTTGGCATCACATGCTGACAATTGTGATAATTGATCATTTCCAAAGACTATAAACATTTTACTTATTTTATAATCAATTTGCTTACAGATGCCAATCTACCAGAATCGGGCCTGATAAAACTTTCGTATTAAGAATATATTAAGTTTCTGATTGTAGCTTAGATCCTATTGTTCCTGGCATTAAAGTTATCTTGTAATATATTCCATTTTTAGGAACATTATAACGGGAGTAGAATTCTTATAGAGTCATATTGTCATATAACACAAAACAGACCCTTTGGCCCAACCAATCCATGCCAACCATAATCGCAAACCAAGCTAGTCCCACCTGACTGTGCTTGGCCCACATCCCTCCAAACCTTTCTTATTCATGTACTTATCTAAATGCTTTTTAAATGTTGTAACCATACTCGCATCCACTCCTTCCTCTGGCAGTTCATTCCACACACGAACCAATCTCTGTGTAAAATTGCCCTTCATGTCTTTTTTTCTCCTCTCACCTTAAAAATATGTCCCCTAGTCTTGATTGATTGTTTGATTTATTTATTATCATGTGTACAGAGTACAGTGAAAAGCTTTGTTTACAAGCAGTACAGGCCGTAATGATTTACATAGCAGTACATAGTAAGCAAGAATGTACTGATCAAAAGATTTTGAAGCATACAGGTTATATTGTGTGGGGTGTACACTAGCCGAGATCAGCTTTAGCAAGATCAGTATTATTTAGGCTAGAGAATCCATCCATCAGTCTGATAACAGCAGGGGAGAAGCTATTCCTGCGCCTTCTGGAGTGGGTTCAGCTTTCTATATCTTCTGCCTGATGGAAGAGGTTGGAGGACATCATTACCAGGGTCAAAGTGTCTTTGATGATGTTAGCATTCTTTCTGTGGCAGTGAGCTGTGTAAGTGGAGTACATGGATGGAATGTTGGCTATCGTGATGGTTTGGGCTGTGCGCATCACCTTCTGTAGTTTCTTACAATCCCAGGCAGAGCATTTGCCATACCAGGTTGTTATGCACCCGGACAGTATACTTTCAATGGTGCATCTGTAGAAATTGGTGAGGGTTCTTACATACATGCCAAATTTCCGGAACAGCCTGAGGAAGAAGAGGCATGGTTGTGCCTTTCTGACTGTGGCATCTATGTGGGAAGTCCAGGGCAAGTTGTCGGTTATCCATGGAGCTTGATGCTCTCTGTCCTCTCAATCTCAGTTCCGATGATTTAAACAGAGACGTGTTCTCTTCCTTGTTTTCTGAAGTCAATGATCAGTTCTTTAGTTTTGCCGACATTGAGAGAGACGTGGTTCTCATTGCACCATGTCACCATGACAGGCTTATGCCTGAAATATTGATTCTGCTGCACCTTGGATGCTGCCTGACCTGTTGTGCTTTTCCAGCACCACCTCTCCTCCATGTCACCAGCTTTTGAAATCCCCCACCTTAGGGAAAAGACACCTGTTATTCCCTTTATTGATACCCCTCATTATTTAATGTCTTGAACCTTCCTTCTTGTCATTCAATTAGCTTGATCTTGTGGTTCTTTACGACAACCCCAATTATACATCTTTACACCATGTCCTTAGATGTCCTTTATTTAACAAATACCTTTCCACCTCAATCTTGAAAACTTCAGATTCCACATATTTTCTGAGAAGACCATTCCAGACTTTTGCTATTGTTTGTGACAATTACATTTGACTAATGATGAAGTTGAAGCTTTTGATGGTGCACTGGTTATGGTCAAGAGGCTAGACAGTGAAAAACCTCAGCATGCACATTGCATTGCATCATGGTGCTACATAAATTCAAGAGAAGTTACACGATGGATTCCAGCCTGCTTATTCTTGCTGAAAACAATAGTGTAAGTTTGATTGATATATCTGCATTCCTATGATGTCCACTTCCCATAAAGTAAAAATGTAAACTTACACATAGATTGTACATTTCCATAACTATGATGTGCTCAGCTCCACCACTGTCTTAAAAATATATAAAGGCATTTTTCTTATTGACTTTGGGACAAAGGTCAAGGTAAAGCTTCATAAGAAAATCTCTGTCTTCAATTTTAAATATCTAATACTCTCCCATTGTTACATTTAATTGAAAAGATAGGGCTTCTTGCAACATTGCAAGAAGGATTATGTAGCCATCACATGAGTGTTGGTGTCCTGGATCATTGTTTGGATAATCCCACCAATACAGGCATGATGAATAAAACTGCGCGTCTTCGCATCCAGGTTTGTTCCCTTAAATGCGGGATCTTGAGGAAATTTCCATAAGCTCCATGTATCTTGTGCCAAATCCTTAGTCCTTTCCAAAGTAAATACTTCCTTGCTTGATGTGTAAGTTAACTGAAAGGAAATTGCCTCTTTGAATTGTAGTAGTAAGCATAGCAATGTTCCATAGAAATTGAGGCACTACTGTAAATAAAGTCTGTCAATCTGCCAGGAGGAAGGGAGGAGAACAATCTCACATACATAAAACTAGACCTCTTAGACTGCCAGCCTTATCCAGAACATGCTGACCCTTAGTATTGCCTTAACGATCTTTGCAAAAAACAAGTTAACAGATTAAAAACACAGATTACAAAGGATAAATACCAGAAACATTTTAAGCAGCTTTGTGAGTCGAATCATCATAAATTATGTCAAACCAACATCCAGGCACAACTTTAAAGTTATGTTTTGAGTAGAAGTGGAAAAAAAAATCAATAAGTCAAAAAGAAGCTACTAAGTATGTGTCCAAGAGAAAAAAACACGTTGGTGCTAAACTCAAATACATTACTTACACAGGTCTTGTGTATAACACAATACCAGCACTGCAGAGTAAAAATTACAATTGTTACAGCATCAGCTCATGACCAGGATCATCCTCCAACCTCGCTTGTGCAACATTTCACATCTGAGACATCTCCCAATGCACACAGTTCCAGCTCTACATCTAGAGAAGTTTTCCTGTACATGTTAGTGTGTCAGCTGTCAAAACCATCTAATTTATACAGGGCTTGTTACATTGGCAAGTTCCTTTCAACAGAATTATGGCATTGCACAGTGGCTTATTATACCATGGAGTTTCACACCAGAGGTTTATAGATTACAGTCCAACCATGTATCCAAATAATAATTATTGCTAAGTCTCATTAGGGCTATATTAGTTAAGGTAATGGCTCATGTGGAACTGAGCCACCAGGTCAAGATGGTCTCTGGTTTACTATGTTGTCGGTTACCTTAGTCAAGAAAGTACTCTAATTAACATCAATTCTTTTGTAATAGGGAGTGGGAAAATGTGCTAACATTTCTACACTTTGGGAGGGTCTGTATGGTACTGAATGAGAACAGAGTCATGTCTGGCTCTACTGCTCCAGTAGCTGAATAACTTGCTAATATTCATTCTGGGAATTCCCTGGTCCCCTATAATTTCAGTGGAAGATTTATGGAAACCATGGATGAGCTCTGAGCAAAGCATTTTGTAAACCTTCCTCTGAATTTATAACAATTGATCAGGTCAATAAATGTTAAAATAGTAAGAATTCTTGGAAAATAGAAGGAAATTAGATTGCGTGTCCGCAGGTCATAGTCAGAGAGATGTACTGAACAGAAACAGACCCTTTGATCAAACTCATCCATGCTGACCAGAAATCCTAAATTAATCTAGTTCTATTTACTAACATTCGGCCCACATCCCTCTTAACTCTTCCTATTCTCATACCCTTCAGATACCTTTTAAATGTTGTAATTGTACCAGCCTCCACTACTTCCTCTGGCAGTTCATTCCATGTATGCTTTGTGTAGACTGAACTCTGATATCCAGAGATGCTTGTAACTGCACAGAACAGGCAGTCAGCTGTAAAAGTTCAACGCCTGGTCAGTCAGCTGTGCAGGTTCACTGCTCCTTGTTTTCACCTCCCATGTGGTACCTGCTCTCATTCTTTCCACTTGTTTTTAAGTGTCATTGTTTGATTTTTCTTCAAAGTTCCAAAACAATGGAACAGCTTATAAAACACCTGGAAGAATAGAAGGACAAATAAGTAATGTGGTTAAGAAGACAGATGGTATACCTACTTTATTAGCTGAGTAAAGAATATAAGAAGCCTCGGAATCTACTCAGACACCATTAGCCATGCGGCGGATGCAGCTGCCACCCCCATGCTGATTGATGATGTCACTTCCGCAACCATCATGGCCACTCCCACAACCACTTCCACCCCTCACAATTCCTCATGCATCACACGTGACATCACTTCCGCCCCTCACATCATCGCTGATGCCACATGCTCAGTGACCTCCGCCATCCCTACTGCCGTTGTCACCACCACTTCCGCCCCCACCAGC
>NC_057720.1:24697409-24701261 GCF_004010195.1 Chiloscyllium plagiosum | reverse complement strand
TCCACATTGTTGCCCTGGGGTTGAAGTGTTCCGAGGCGGAAGATGAGGCGTTCTTCCTCCAGGCGTCTGGTGGTGAGGGAGCGGCGGTGGAGGAGGCCCAGCACCTCCATATCCTCGGCAGAGTGGGAGGGGGAGTTGAAATGTTGAGCCACTGGGCGGTTTGGTTGATTGGTGCGGGTGTCTCGGAGATGTTCCCTAAAGCGCTCTGCTAGGAGGCGTCCAGTCTCCCCAATGTAGAGGAGACCGCATCGGGAGCAACGGATACAGTAGATGATATTAGTGGATGTGCAGGTAAAGCTTTGATGGATGTGGAAGGCTCCTTTAGGGCCTTCCACCCTACCAACCTTCGCATAAACCAAATCATCCGCCGACATTTCCGCCACCTCCAAACAGACCCCACCACCAGGGATATATTTCCCTCCCTCTCCGCCTTCCGCAAAGACCGTTCCCTCCGTGGCTACCTGGTCAGGTCCACGCCCCCCTATGACCCACCCTCCCATCCTGGCACTTTCCCCGGCCACTGCAGGGACTGTGAAACCTTTGCCCACACCTCCTCCCTCACCTCTATCCAAGGCCCTAAAGGAGCCTTCCACATCCATCAAAGTTTTACTTGCACATCCACTAATATCATTTATTGTATCCGTTGCTCCCGATGCGGTCTCCTCTACATTGGGGAGACTGGGCGCCTCCTAGCAGAGCACTTTAGGGAACATCTCTGGGACACTCGCACCAATTAACCACACCGCCCCGTGGCCCAACATTTCAACTCCCCCTCCCACTCTGCCGAGGACATGGTGGTGCTGGGCCTCCTTCACCGCTGCTCCCTCACCACCAGATGCCTGGAGGAAGAATGCCTCATCTTCCGCCTCGGAACTCTTCAATTCTAGGGCATCAATGTGGACTTCAACAGTTTCCTCATTTCTTCTTCCCCCACCTCACCCAAGTTCCAAACTTCCAGCTCAGCACTGTTCCCATGACTTGTCTGGAGTTGTCCTACCTGCCTATCTCCTTTTCCAACTATCCACTCCACTCTCTCCTCCCTGACCTATCACCTTCATCCCCTCCCCCACTCACCCATTGTACTCTATGCTACTTTTTCCCCACCCTCACCCTCCTCTAGCTTATCTCTCCACGCTTCAGGCTCACTGCCTTTATTCCTGATGAAGGGCTTTTGCCCGAAACGTCGATTTCACTGCTCCTTGGATGCTGCCTGAACTGCTGTGCTCTTCCAGCATCACTAATCCAGATTATAGAATATAAGAGCAGCGAGGTTATACTGGAACTGTATAAAAACACTAATTAGCTTTACAGCTAAAGTATTACATGCAATTCTGGTCACTGCATTACAGGAAGATTTGCTTGTATGGGAGAGGGTACAAATAAGAATTATTAGAAGTTGCTAGTAACAGAGCTTTTTACCAACAAGAAAAGCTTGGTTAAGCTGGGCTTTAAGAAGTTTGGAACAGAGGAGGCTGAAGAATACTTAGGTTGAGGTATCTCGAAGTATGATGTGCCTAGGTAGAATGGATAAGAAGGATCTAATTCCCTTAGTAAAGAGGCTATAATGAAGGTACATATATTTGAAGTCAATGACAGGAGGACCAGGGAGAAGTTGAGGAGAAATTGTTTTCACCCACAGGAGTTTGCAACACAATTACTGATACAGTGGAATCATTTAAAAGCTACTTGGATCTACATTTGAAGTACCATGACATACAGTATGACAGATCAAGATATAACGGACTAATACTGTGCTGTAAAGTTTCTATGCCTTACATATTTTCTCTTCATCTATACATGATGGTTCAGTGAGATCTATTCAATTATGCCAGTCCATTTTCAAGTCCAGCAGATGGTGGTCTAGTTGAAATTGTTGAATTTCCAGCGATCTGTATGCTAACTGAAAACTGGCAGTCTAGTTCAGGTTGACCAGGACCTGTTGAAACTGGCCAAGACCTTGTGGTGTGGCTGGACCATTCAATACCTGATGTTTTCGCTGGATCCTCCACAATCCATCTCCAAACTTAACAGCTTATCTTCCACCAGTTATCCAGTTAATATTTGGGATTCTCATTCAGAGTTCACCCACAAAATGGATCTGCAGGTCTCATACAGCTTGTAAAATGGGGGAGGAAAGATAAATGATACAGTTTGGTTTCCTTTCCAAGTTGCTCATGCCCACATTCTAGTAGTTTCGACATAATGGAAGTAAAGATATATATGGAGAAGCCTGGTCGCACAAGAAGGATATTTTGTCCAGACATAAAAGGAATTGAACAGAGGAAGTGAGACCAGCAAGTTGGCCTTGGTAATTGTGCAATTATTGTACATCTTTGTCAAGTTTGCACTGTTATATTTCTGTTACTAACAGTGGCACACTACACATTTTTATTTGTGTTTAGGAGATGAGTGATACTGGGATCCTCAACTGGGCATCAGGGGTTAACTGCATTGTGTGAGATTGGAGACGTGTTGTAGGGAAGACTAGTAAAGTGGAAAACTTATTTTTCTGAATTCGATTAGTGAAGCAGATGCGTTTTAATAACAACCCAGCAGTCTTCATTATTATTTCCCAATACCAGGAAATAAGTGACAAGATTCACTGAATTTACAGGTTGCTATTGCAGGATTTAGACTTTTGAATTTTTAGACCAGCAACATAACCACTATGTTAGTTGTGGGGTAATTGAGTGTAATCAGTTGCTCAAAGCCTCCCCAATGCCCTCCATATGCATTGGGAAATCAAAAAACGAAAGAAAGTCTGTATGAGCCTGTGACCTCAAAGATCAGCAAGACACATACTTGTAAAGTTGATAATGCTTGAAATTAAAACAATTATAATTTTATGGGAACACTGAAACCATCTGGAGTTGGGCTAACATGTGACGATCATCCAATTGATCCCCCACAGTGCAGAAGCCACTCTCAGCAGAGGATCAACCCAGTTGGATCTGGCCAATTCAGGAGGAAACAGGGTGTGATTCCATTTTAAATAGATTTTACTTATGGTTTTAGTTACAAGAGAGGAAATAAACCCCAGTGTCAGTGTGGAAAGTGCACGTTTCCTATGAGCTATAAATATATTGTTATCAAGCTGCTCAACAGTTAATGCTACAGTACTAGATTAGCAAACCAGAGGATTATGTGTTAAAAGTAGCATATATAACAATTAAGAAAAAACAACTTGAATGTTGAAATGAAGCAATAAAGGCCAGATAAAAGTTTTCATCAGGATTTGTTTATTATGTCTGGTACAGTTACATGATTTAAGTTTGATTGTCACAGAATTACCTCACAGAAACAGCCATTTAAACATCTGACACGTGCTGTGTTTTGTTCCATATGAACCTCCTCCCACCTCACTTCATCTTTATCATTACAACATTCTGTTCCTTCTTTCCTCATGTATTTCTGTAGCTTGTGTTACTAGTCTCAACTATTTCTCGTGATAAGCAAACTTAACATATTAATCACTCTCTGGTTATTCTCATTAATTGCTTCAGATATTTTTGATGATCTTGTATTTATGACATCTTGTTTCAATCTCTCCCCACGAGTTGCAACATCTTTTCTATGATAACCCGATACAGTACTTTTTTATCTCAAAGATCGCTATCATATCACCTATCAGCCCTCTGTTTACATCCTCCTACCATCATAAGAGTCAGAGCTGAAAATGTGTTGCTGGAAAAGCGCAGCAGGTCAGGCAGCATCCAGGGAACAGGAGAATCGACGTTTCGGGCATAAGCCCTTCTTCAGGAATGAGGAAAGTTTGTCCAGCAGGCTAAGATAAAAGGTAGGGAGGAGGGACTTGGGGGAGAGGCGTCGGAAATAGGTGGAAAGGATAGGTGG
>NC_057720.1:24690184-24695243 GCF_004010195.1 Chiloscyllium plagiosum | reverse complement strand
TTTCCACCTATCGCATTTCCGACGCCCCTCCCCCAAGTCCCTCCTCCCTATCTTTTATCTTAGCCTGCTGGACAAACTTTCCTCATTCCTGAAGAAGGGCTTATGCCCGAAACGTCGATTCTCCTGTTCCCTGGATGCTGCCTGACCTGCTGCGCTTTTCCAGCAACACATTTTCAGCTCTGATCTCCAGCATCTACAGACCTCACTTTCTCATCATAAGAGTCAGACAAGGAAAGATAAAGCATTCTCATTTTCAAAGTGACAAGCATCCCAACTCACAATCTAAGAATGAGTCCTTAATATGGACAATATAAGTAGGTTTTAGTGTCGATTGAATCTTCTACATTTGAATGTTAAATGTTTATTGAACTCATTTGCCTTTTTTTCTTGTCTTTTTTTTTCTTACTTTCAGTATCATTAATCCCCCTCCATCTACCTCCTCCCAGCACATCTCACAATGAGGGTCCAATGTGGTGCTTCTAAGAGAGCTGGTGAACTTTCAACATGACTCTCAAAAGTGCTAGTTCAGATTGACTTAAATTACATTGGTTCTTCATACAAGTTTGTTGTGATATTGAAACCTGAGCCAACTTTGACTGAGTTTATTAGAAATCAATTCAAATAGATTCTTTGAACCCTGTATTTCTTTGGTGTTACAATGATAACTTTACAACTGGCACTTTCCCATTTTAATTTAATCCCATCCCCCTCTCTACTTTTTACTGGTTTCTAATTTTCTTATTGTTACACTGTCTCTAATGGACTATACTTGCAAATTGTTCTTTTAATTAAAAACACGGGTGTATTTTTAAAAAGGAATTAGATTTATCTACAGTGTTTATGGTAAACAGTTTTCTGTTATCATTAATTTCTTCATTTGGGATTTTTAGCAAGAATAGAGTGGATCAATTAGATTGATATCAACAGGTTAGGATTGGGATGAGGCTTGCTGACAAGAATGGACAAGAAATAAAAAAAAGTTGATATGAGTTACAACCATAATGGAACCCACTGTCAATAAATGTGTTGTTAACAATGCATATAAAAAATCAGTAAGATCAGACAGAGTTGACATCATTTTACAAAAGGGAAATCATGTTTTACAACTTTATTTGAGATTTTTGGGCATCTAAATAATGGACTAGATAAAGGAAACCCAGAAACTGTAATACATTTGGATTTCCACAAGGCATTTGAGGATGTGGCATGTAAAAGATTAATATGTGAAATATGCCTCATGGAGTTTGGAATAATAAAGTTACTGCAAGTAACATTCATACCATACAAGTGCCTTATCTTGTATCTAACAAGAGAGAATTTGACCATCTCCACTTGACATTCAACCATTGCTGAATCTCCCATCATCATGATCATGGAGGGTACCACTGATCAGAAACTTAACTGGACCAACTGTGGAAATACAGTGGCTATAACAGCAGATCAGAGGGTTGCAACTTGAAGGTGAGTGACTCACTTCCTCACTACATACAGACAAAGAAGGACACCATTTTGACTGGGACAACACACACATTCGAGGACAGCCGAAACAAAGACAAGCACGAGAATTCTTAGAGGCATGGCATTCTGACCAGATCTCCATCAATAAACACATCAATTTCGATCCTATCTACCTTCCCTTAAAAAAAGAACCAGAAATGACATCACCCACCTTAGGAAACTAAGACCTATAAATAGAGAGATGGGACATACCGTCAATGCTTCATCGAAGACTCTCATTGATGAAAACAAACCTTCAAGATCATGAGCTAATTTACATACTTATCCTAAAAGCTTGCTAATATCTACAAGATATAAATAAGGACTGTGCTGTAATACTCTCCACATACCTGGATGAATGCAGTTCCAGCAACACTCAAGAAGCTCAACACCATCCACCACAGTAGCCTGTTGATTGGTAATCGAACCAATACCTTCAGATCCATTCCCTCCATCACCAGTGCACGTGGATTCAGTGTGTGCCAATGTGCAATCTGCCAGGAAGTTTTGATTTGGGAATAGGTGGGAAGGTGAGTTAAGGTCCAAGATCAACTATAATCACACTGAATGGTGGAAAGGCTCAAGACCCATATAGGCAGAGGTGGGTACTGCAGATGCTGGAGATTGGAGTCAAGATTAGAGTGGTGCTGGAAAAGCACAGCAGGTTAGGCAGCATCTGAGGGAGCAGGAAAATCGATGTTTCAGGCAAAGGCCCTTTATCCCGATGAAGGGCTTTTGCCTGAAACGTCGATTTTCCTGCTCAAGGTCCATACAGTCTATTCCATCTAATGTCTTAAGTTGGTATGTTATTATGATAAACAAATAAAGAGGAAGGGGTGAATTTAATTTTTTTTTGGTGGTGTCAATTTTGTCAAATTTTAAGGAGGGTTACTCTCAGTGAGACCTGACTTGTTTCCTTGCTCTACCACTCCAAACTTGTCTGCATATTCTGCCCCTATGGTACTCCCCTTGTCTGGTGCTAACTCTGGGCAGAAAAACTCAACACCTCCCAGACATTCTGGAATGGATCTGTATCCCTGGTTCCTGTGCTGCCTTGCAATCCCAGGAAAACACCTGGCCAAGCATTGGCGCTCTGGAGTTACCCTTTGCCATCAATATATTGGCACAGCAAACACAGACTCAGGCTGCTCATGGCACTGAGCTGGCATAGCTGACACTCCCTTGCACATACACCACCAAATCATTTTTTAATCATCAGTCCATACATATTTTTCTGTCATAGCCTTATCATATCCTCCTGTTTTCTCTAATGCCTACTGCAGACAAACATCTTATCATTGTCCACTAATGGACCTTCACATAAGGGAAGCATTGAAATAAAACCAAAGGTTATCTTCCATTTATACTCAGCATGAGCCAATGGGAGAGGATGTCCTTTACCAATCCAGGAGGTTTCAGGCTCTACTCAACAGCTGGCACAGTTCAGTTATGGTGCCCCAGGGCATACAAAGCTTGTGACAACACTGTGCCTCACTTATCCTGAGTAAATGTCCTTGAGGATGAAAGATTCTGGCCTTTGCATTCCTCAACGCAGCCTACAGCAGCAACGTCTTCCTGTGCTGGAGTCTCTTCACCCTCCATCACACTTGCTGCTGCGCTTGGCTTGCTGTTGCATCTGGTCCTCCTCCATCTGCCTGTATTTCCTTAGCAAGTTGCTACTGTGATGGGCATCCCACTTATGGCTCAACCCATTGATCCTTTCAGCAATAGCCTGCGGTGGGATCATAAGAAACAGAACAGGTTCTTAGCTCTGAGAAGAGTTAGTGTTGACTTACCTTGCAGATGACAATTGTACATATTTCTCCATGTAATAAAACATGCATTATCCAGAGAAAGAGGGTCATGTATTGAGGTATGATGGCATATTGAGAGCGAATTACTTTGTAGAGGAGCTCTACTGATTGGGTGACAAACACATGAGAGCATGTTGGGAATGCTCCATACACTCTGTACCCCTCCCATTTCAGCCCCATTTCAACCATGTAAGTTCCTATGTACTAATTATATTGGAAGTAGCCCATATCTGCCTGCTTTAGAGTTGGTTCTGATTCATTGAGATGTCTATGTGCAATTTGAAAGGACCTTTGCACAGTGGACATCACTTGTGAACAGTATTTGCATGTCAGATGCACAATGATGTGAAGCTGCAATATGGAAGTGCATGACTGATGCCATTGCAGCTTCATTGGTCTCTCAGTGAGCAGATGTGAACTTGTGATGAAGAAGTTTTCCTCCTCTCTCTACAAGAATCTCAGGGAGTCTCTCTCCCACTGCAACTCCCAGGTCATTTCCTCTGCCCTGAAGCTCTTCAACCATGTCGTGAAACAAACTCGGTACCACAGCCACATTTGCTTCCTCAGTGCATGCCTCCGTAACCAACTCATCCCACATGGACTCTGGACCACCTTTAAACCAGCAGAGTTTGGACCCGAACAGGACAAACAGTACAGACTACAGATTCAAAAACACCAGCAACAGTTCTCCTTCAAGATCCTCCGCTCCACACTTGCAGCAATGCGCCGGCACCTAACCTCTCTACAGTCTGCCCTGCCTCAGCTGAGGGCCACACTCTCTCAGAATTGCAAAGGAACCACTCTGTACTACATCCTCAGGAGAATCCATACTCTCAACAAACAGTATTTCAACTCCATCTCAAACATCAAAAACTGTAAGTACAACAAACTTTTATCCACCCACCTCCATAACCAGCGCTCCTCAAACATTCCAGAAGATTCCCCTGGCCTCGGAAACACCATCAGCCATGCGGCTGATGCAGCTACCACCACCACGCTGATTGATGATGTCACTTCCGCCAAAATCGGGGCCACTCCCACAGCCCCTTCCGGCCCTCACATCATTGCCGATGCCACATGCTCAGTGACTTCCGCCACCCCTTCTGCCGTGTCTGTCACCACTTGCGCCCCCACCAGCGCCGCTCACCTGCATTCTGCTGACACGCCCCCCAACAGACCCCAATGTCACTATCCCCACCGCCAAGAACTCCGATGGGAGCACTCATGCCTCCACCCCCATTGCCCCCACCATCACACCCACTCCAGGTACTGGCTCTGACCCTACTCCCAGCTCCTTAGCCACACCAGATCCCAGCTCCCAGCCCTGCCGAGTTTTCACCATTCCCCCGGACCTCCCACTCATGAGGACGAACGTTCAGTCCTCAGCAAAGGACTCACATTCATCCCGCTCCGTGGACCCATTGTCTCGAGTTTAATGCATTCATTCAACGAAACAATCTGCATGCATTCATTCATTGAATCAAACGCCAATAGTACATTCAATGAAGCAAACGTTATTCATTGATTCAACGAAACAATCTTAACATATTTAATTGATTCCAATCAACGAATTTCATATATTCATTCAGTGAATCAAACTGCCATCATTCATTCAATGAAGCAATCTACATTCATTCATTCATTGAATCAAATGACGAAAATACATTCATTGAACCAAACACTATTCATTGATTCAATGAAACAATCTTAGCATATTCATACAGTGAATCAAACTGCACACTTTCAAT
>NC_057720.1:24654734-24685130 GCF_004010195.1 Chiloscyllium plagiosum | reverse complement strand
CCTCTGCCTGTCAGTCTGTCCTTACGATAGCACGTGTAGCCTTGAATTTTCATTTCCCAGGCCCTGTCCACTTGAAGCCACATCTCAGTTATCCCCACAATATCGTACCTGCCAATTTCCAAAAGAGCCTCAAGCTCATCCATCTTATTTCTAATGCTTCGTGCATTCATGTATAGTATTTTAAATTTTGTTACTGCCCTCACCCTTCCCATCAACTCCTATTTCACTCAACCTTACAGCATGATCCCTTTTTGAGTTTTCTGCCTCATTGATACAGTTGTCTTCCTTGACTTCCCTTGTTCTAACTTTCCTTCAATTTCATTCTTAAACATCCAGTTTGTCCCTTCCCCCCCGCTACTTAGTTTAAACGTAGCTGTGCAGCAGTAGCAAACTTGCCTGCCAGAATGCTGGTCCTTAACCTATTAAGGTGCAAACCATCTCTCTTGTATAATTTATGCTTACCACAAAACATACCCCAGTGATCCAAGAATTTAAATCCTTGCTTCCTGCACCAGTTCCCCAGCCACACATTCAAGTCCATTATCTCCCTGTTTCTGGCCTCACCAGCCCGAGGAATTGGAAGCAAACCGGAGATAACTACCCTGGACATCCTGCTTTTCAGCCTTCTTCCTAGTTCTCTGAAGTCCCGCTGTAGTGTGTTCCTCCTCTCCTTCCCGACATCATTTGTGCCGACATGTATCACCACCTCTGGCTCTTCACCCTCGTCCTTGAGGATTTCCTGCACTCTGTCTGTGATGTCTTTAACCCTGGCACCAGGAAGGCAACAACCATCCTTAAGTCCTGCCTGCTGCCACAAAAACCCCGGTCAGTTCCTCTCTTTATGGGATCCTCTATTACCACGGCTCTGCGCGATGTCCGACTCTTCCGCTCTGCCTCCGCGCCAACCTTTGATTGACAGACCTGGCCACCTCGCGGACTGGCAGTGTCATCTGTCTCTACTGTTTCCAAAAGATTCAACTTGTTCCTGACAGGTATTTCCCTCGGGGTCTCTTGTACCTGTCTCCTCTCTGCCTTCCTCATCGTCTGCTCTCTTCTGCTCTTTTCTGGTATGATCAGTGTAATAACCTCGCTGAAGGTCTTGTGCAGAAAGATCTCGTTCTCTCGGATGAGCCTAAGGTCCTCAAGTTCTTTCATCAGTGCTGCAATATGCTCTGTCAGTAGCTGAACTTGCACACACTTTCCACACTTATACGAGCCAGACACACCAGAGTCGTTGACCTCCCACATCAAGCACGTAGCGCACTGAACCAGCTTGGCAGTCATGTCTTCACCCTCTTTAACTTTGGCGTAATCACTTCACTCAACCTCCTTGTCAAATACTCCTGAGCTAAAGTCTCACTCTTCAATCCACAGGAAGGCAAATGGCATTTTGGGCTTCATAGCTAGGGGATTCGAGTGCAGGAGCAGGGATGACTGATTGCAATTATACAGGCTCTTGGTGAGGCAACACCTGGAATATTGCATGCAGTTATGATCTCCTTATCTGAGGAAGGATCTTCTTGGAATAGAGGGATTGCAGTGAATGGTTACCAGACTGATACCTGAGATGGCAGGACTGACATATGAAGCGAGGTTGAACAGATGAGGATTACATTGCAGGAGTTCAGAAGAACGAGAGGGTATCCCCTGGAAGGTTATACAATTACAACAAGATTTGACAGGGTAGATGCAGGAAGGGTGTTCCTAATCACAAGGGAGTCCAGAGCCAGGGACCAACATTTAAGGATTTGGAGTTATAGAGTCATAGAGCTGTACAGCACAGAAACAGACCCTTTGGTTGAACCAATCCATACAAATCTTAATCCCAAAGTAAACTAGTCCCACCTGCCTGCACTTGGCTCATATCCCTCCAAACATTTATTTATGTTCTTATCTAAATGTCTGTTAGATGTTGTAACCGTACCTGCATCCATCACTTCCTCGGGAAGTTCACATATAAATGATTCTCTGTGTACAAAAGGTTGCCCTTCATATCTTTTTAAAATCTTTCTCCTCTCACCTTAAAAATATGCCTCCTAGTTTTGAAATCCTCAACCCTAGGGAAAAGACACCTACCATTAACCCAATCTATATCCTCCCGATTTTATAAACATCTATAAGGTCACCCCTTAACCTCCTACGTTCCATTGAAAATAGTCCCAGTCTATCCAGCCTCTCCCTATAACTCAAACTCTTCACTCATGGAAACATCCTGTTAAATCTTTTCTGAACCAACTGTTCTGAATCCATAGCTTAATAATATTCTTCCTATAGCTGGTCGGCCAGAATGGCACGCAGTATTCTAGAAGAGGCCTCACCAACATCCTGTACAACCTCAAAATTACATCCCAAACCTTAAAGGTCTGATTAATGAAGACAAGTGTGCTAAACACCTTATTAACTGCCCTGTCTAGCCAGGAAAATTTCTTCACCCAGAAAGTAGTGAGCCTGTGAAATTCACTACGACAGAAAACAGTCAAAGTCAAAGCATATTAAGATTTCAAGAAGGAGTTGGAAAAAGCCTTTAGGGCTAAAGAGATCAAAGGATAGGTGGGAAAAGCCAGAGCAAACTACTGAGTTGGATGATCAGCTATGATTGGAATGAATAGCAGAGCAGGCTTGAATGGCCACATAGTCTATTCCTGGTCTTATTTTTTTCTGTTTCTATGGTTATGTATAGTTTGACTGCAGCTGTCAGGATTTTAAACTTTCAGAATACAACAGCTGACTGCTCTGAAAAGGGACATGGTTTGCCAAACTGCCTGAGATTACTACTGCTCAGAAAATCAGACCCTGGATCTTGATAAACTAAGGGCAGAGTTTAAGTCCGATTGACATAAAAGGGACTATGGGTACATTTTCAATCTAAGTGACCCAGCAATAAGCAATTAGTTCCCTCTACAGCTTCCACAATGACCAGATGTTTGGGACAATACAGGAACACACCAATTCGATTTATACACAAGTACACAAGTTTTGTAATATTTATTGAAAAAGCCCACTAATCTCAGGGAAAATTCCATAACTATCCTTATGTACAATATATCACCATTTAAGAATTTTATTAATGAGGGCAATCAAAACTTATGCAGTGTCTGGAAAATAGTATGAGCCAGATCAGTTTCAAGAGTTTATGTTTTATCTACAATTCTGTTTTACCAATAATAATGATTATCTTCTTGTTGGCATGTCTTGGAATTTTCAGCTGTGATATAAGTGACTCTGTCACTTGACTCAGGGTAGAGCTGATGAATGCCGTATATACTCAAACACCAGCTGAAATATAGGGCCAAATGCCAAATATTTAATTCAAACAGCTGAACCAAGATGAAGCACGGAAGAATTGGATGTAGAAACATAATGTAGAAACATTCACTGGGATAGCGCACTAGAAATCAAACCCTAGTATTCCCAATGTCATCACAAAGTTAAAGTATTTCAAAGAAATATAAAAAAAGCTCCAAACTACTGTTCTTGAGAACCAGGTTGACTGAAAACACTGACCAGGTTTCTGTACTTAACATGAATCACTATTTATTACAGATTCTAGCCACCAGTAAATAAATAAACTAAATTAGGTACATTCAAAAAATTAAAACTTTAAGCTCCATATAATCTCCCCTTTATATACACACAGACAGACATGCAAAAACAGAACAAAAAGAAACACATAAGCATTGGAAAACTGTTTCTTGTTATCTGAAGATTTCTCCTTGATCATCCTTTTTCTGAATTTCTTCCACTGGTTTGCATGAGGCACAAGGTGGCTGTTTCATTTTTTGAAAGGTCTCTTATTTGATTCAACCTACAAATTGCGGGATCCATTAAAGGAAAAGAAAAGCTGGTTTACTTCAGCTTAAAGTGGTTTAATGTAGAGAACTGAGAGAGTTTTCTGGCTGCTGCTCTGATCCTCTCTTCTCGTTTGACAAAGTTCTGTCTTGTTCACAGCCCAAGCTGTTCAGCTACCTGACAACCAATCACATAGTTGTTGACGGGCAGAGAAGCTTTGTCTTCGATCATTGGTTTTTGGACTGGGGACCAAACAGCTTCACTTGTAAACAATCTCTCAGATCCAATTTACCTGGAACCCACAGCTGCACAGAATTCACTAAGTGAACTAAATTCTTTACTACCTCAACCTGCAGCCATCCTTGTAAAAAACAGTCGCTCACTAAAATCCTTTAGGAAAAGAAATTTACCAACCTTACCTGGTCTGGCCTACATGTGACTTCAGACTCATAACCAGCCTCTGACATGGATGAGCAAGCCATTCAGTTCAAGGACAGTTGGAATGAGCATAAAATGCTGGCTTTGCTGGCAATACCCACATCCCATAAATGAATAAAAAAAATTGGTCTTTCTTTATAGGACCGGCTTCTCATTTGAAGCTTCAATTTAGAGAACATTTGCCATTATGTTTTCAAGGTGAGTGTATTCTTCCTTAGATATGGAGATCAAAACTTTATTATTGCAGGTGTAGCCTTAACAAGGCCTTGGAGCACGACTTCATTAATTTTATGCTATGGTGCCCTTTAATGAATTGCCCTTGCAATTTAACTTCTAAATCTTTGCCGTGCTGCATACTCGCTTTCTGTGCTATTTATCTGAGTACTTTCCAATCTATCTGAAGACCAACATTTCCAATTTCCTCAATTTTTAGCAGGAATTTTGCTTTTCTAGTCTCATGAAGAATGCGAATACCCTCATACCTCCCTACATTATACTTCACCTGTCACTTTGTTGCACACTCATTGTGGGAGAGTTTTAAGTGAAGGCTTGCCCGCCGACAGACTAGTACTTGGCTCAGAGTGAGATGCCCCTCCCACAATTGTTGGCCATCTAGTCCGAGCAGCATCATTGAGAGCAGTAGCCACAGTTATAACTATAGCCAGTCTCTAATAAAAAAGACAAAAAAGCTGCAGATGCTGGAATCCAAAGTAGACAGGCAGGATGCTGGAAGGACACAGCAAGCCAGGCACCATCAGGAGGTGAAGAAATTGACGTTTCGAGTGTAACCCTTCTTCAGGACAGGGGGTGGGTGTGGGGGAGCTGCAGAGAAATGGGGAGGTAGGGACTGGGTGGTGAAGGGGAGACAGGTGAAGACAGGTAGAGGGTACGACCTGGTTGGTCAATGAAAGGAGTGAATCCGATTGGTGGCTGGGAGGAATGGCAGGGAGGCGAAAGGGTTGGGAAGGGAGTCTGGTGTTGGGGAGGGGTGTTATTTTAAATTGGAGAACTCAATGTTGAGTCCTCCAGACTGTAGGGTGCCCAGGCGGAAGATAAGGTGTTGTTCCTCCAATAGGAGCTGTGGTTTGTTTTGGCCAAGGGTAGTCATGTCAGAAAGGCAGTGGTTGGGGGAATTGAAATGGGCGGTGACTGGGAGGTCCAGTCGGTTCCTGTGGACCCAGCTCCAATAAAGAAAAGCCATATTGCAGGAAACTCAGCTAAGTCCAGATTTCAATCAGACCAGGTAGACAGGTAGGGGTCAATGAGGGAATGGGCCAGATATAGGAAGGGAAATTAAGGGCTCTGGTATTTTTCCTGTTTCCCAGCCACTTTGTCCACCTCTTTCCTATGAAACATCCCACCCTCACAACATCTTATATGGCCCTTTGAATAATCAATGTTTCTGTTTCCAGAGTTCATCAAACAAGCATAGAAATGAAAATATCCATTGTTGTCAGCTAGTAACAAATAGCACGTGGAATTCTTTTATTCATTCTTAGCATGTTGGTATCACTGCCTGCGCCAACATTTAGGCCCATTCTTAATAATCCAGAGAAGGTGGTGGTGAACAGCCTTCTTGAACTGCTGCAGTTCTGGGAGGTAGGTACACCCTGAGTGCTGTAAGGAAGTGGATTGCAGGATTTTGACTCACTGGCAGTGAAGGAATGGGGATATAGTTCAGACACAGCATGGTGTATGGCTTGGAGGGAAACTCAAAACTGTTGATGTTCCCATACTTCTGCTGCCTTTGCTAAATGAGGTGGGTAGAGCTTGCAGCTTTAAAAGATTTGATTGTAGTGAGTTATAGCAGTGTATGTTTGTAGATCGTACACATCGCTGCCTCTGTTCGTTGTGGTAAAGGAAGTAAATGTTGAAGGTTGTGAATGGGATGCCAATCAAACAGATACTTTGTCCTGAATGGCTTCAAGCTTCTTGAGTGTTTGTTGCAGTTGCACTCATCCAGGTAAGTGCACAGTTGTGTTCATTATACTCCTGACTTTAACTTGTAGATAGTAGACAAACCTTGGTGAAACTGGAGGTGAGTTATTCATTCCTAGCTTACATCATACTCTTTGTATCCATGGTATTTATATGGCTATTCTAGTTCAGCTTTTAGCCAATGACAGCTATCAGGATATTGATAATGGAAGGTTCTGTGATGATAATGCCATTATAAATGACCTAGATCTCAACATGTAGGAGGCAACTTTAAAGTTGTGAACAAAACAAAATTTGGGAGCATTTTAAACTGTGAGGAAGACAGTGTAGAGTAGAGTAGAATAGCTTTTTATTTGCCATTTCTACCATATGCAACTGATACAGTAAAAATTAGACAGCGTTTTCTCAGGACCAAAGTTCCTACATGGACAGCACAAACTACACTCCAAAGTAGAACTCCAAAAGGGCATAGACAAGGTGGTGAATGGGCAGACAGGTGGCAGATGAGTTCAATGTTGAGAAATGTGAGATGATACAGTCTTAACAAAAGAAGATGGAGATACTATATTCAATTATTTGCCGGACCAGAGAGACCTGGGTCTTTAAAGGTGGCAGAACAGGTAGAGACAGCTGTCAATGAAGCATAGCATATCCTAGGCTTCATTACTAGGGGTATAAATTTCAAGAACAAAGAGGTTACATTAAATTTATATAAGACACTATGTACAGTGTGGGTGCCAAATTTTAGAAAGAATGTCAATGGTTTGGACAGAATGCAAAAGAGGTTTACAAGAATGGTTCCAGAAATAGGAAACTACAAATATAAGAATAGGTTAGAGAAGTTGGGATGGTTTTGCTTGGAGAGAAGAAGGCTAACAGCAACTTTGACAGGAGTTTACAAAATCAGAACAGACCTGGATAGAGAAGGCGTTTCTGCTCGTAAAAGGATCAGGGATGGGGAAAGGGTACAGATTTAAAATGTTTTACAAAAGAAGAAAATGTGATGTGAGAAAAAAACATTTTCCCTCAAAGAGTACTAAACATGTGGAATGCACTGCCAGGAAGTGTGCTGGAGGCAGGTTCAACTGAGGCATTCAAAAGGGCATTAGATTCTTATTTAAACAAAAACAGCATGCAAGACTATGGGGAAAAGATAAGCGATTGGCAATGAGTCAAAAAGCTCAGAGAGCTAGTCCAGACATGATGAGCCAAATGGACTCCCTCTGCTCCCCAGAATGTGGGTGATTCTGTGATTAAATGACAAGCGGCTGTGATTAGATTCTCTCATGTTGGAGATGGTCATGGCCCAGTACAACTGCTACTTATTGGCAGTATGTATCATTAATGTTAACATTACCACAGCTATATTATAACCATGTTAGTTTTTGCGTACCCTATCATGGAGTTTGCACATTCTCCCTGTGTCTGTGTGGGTTTCTTCGCACAGTCCAAAGATGTGCAGGTCAGGTGAATTGGCCATGTTAAATTGCCCATAGCATTAGGTGCGTTAGTCAGAGGGGGGGGTGGGTTGCTCTTTGGAGGGTCGCTGTGGACTGGTTGGGCTGAAGGGCCTGTTTCCACACTGTAGGGAATCCAATCTATAATGGTTGAGGTCCTCCTGCCGCAAGTGAAGGTTTGCCGTTAGCAGGTTTTGTGGGTGAAATTGCAACAATGGGACTGTATAATAGGCTCACAGTAAAGCACTAACATACATACATGGCACATGATTCTCAAAAGTACTTACATTTACATCAATTTTGTCCCATTGTCAATTTTATTATAATCACACTCTATTCTGGTGCTTATATATGCTTTAAGTTTTAGTACTAAAATTGCTTTGCATAGTAGACATTACAGTGGGAAGCAAAAATCAACAGAATCTTTACATTTGTTCATCAAGAATATTGATACAAAACTGTAAACCATTTAGATTCTTAAAAGTTAAATCACACAGAGAGACCTGAGGGCTCCAATGCTTCTCACTACTCAAAGATCTTTGTTGTTAAATCATTCTATATTGTTGCTCAGGAGTCATTAGATTTTTCTGGGATTACTGATACACTACAATGCAATTACATTCCCCCCCGCCCCCTTGTATGAAGCAATTATCCTGAATAATATTATGCACCCGAGAGGAGGAAGTCTTCGACTTTTATAGAATGGGAAAGATCTTGTGCAGTTTACCCGTGTTGCAGGTATTGAATTATTCCTCCCTGTATTGAGCAAACTAAAGGGGACAAATTTTATTTTATGAGCATCATGCAATGTTGTTAATTTTACAGGAAATGATTTCATTAGTTGTTTGTAATTCTGTACAGATAAGAACACTGATTTCAGCGATAGCTTCAGTCCTCATGAACATGTTTTGCACATTCCACAATATGTACTTGGTGACAGTAAATGGATATTTGGAGGAATAATTCAATACCTGCAACACGGATAAACTGCACAAGATCTTTCCCATTCTATAAAAGTCGAAGACTTTCTCCTCTCGGGTGCATAATATTATTCAGGATGATTGCTTCATACAAGGGGGCGGGGGGAATGTAATTGCATTGTAGTGTATCAGTAATCCCAGAAAAATCTACTGACTCCTGAGCAACAATATAGAATGATTTAACATTAAATTGATCATTATGAGTAGTGAGAAGCATTGGAGCCCTCAGGTCTCTCTGTGTGATATAACTTTTAAGAATCTAAATGGTTTACAGTTTTGTATCAATATTCTTGATGAACAAATGTAAAGATTCTGTTGATTTTTGCTTCCCACTGTAATGTCTACTATGCAAAGCAATTTTAGTACTAAAACTTAAAGTATATATAAGCACCAGAATAGAATGTGATTATAATAAAATTGACAATGGGACAAAATTGATGTAAATGTAAGTACTTTTGAGAATCATGTGCCATGTATGCATGTTAGTGCTTTACTGTGAGCCTATTATACAGTCCCATTGTTGCAATTTCACCCACAAAACCTGCTAACGGCAAACCTTCACTTGCGGCAGGAGGATCTCAACCATTATAGATTGGATTCCCTACAGTGTAGAAACAGGCCCTTCAGCCCAACCAGTCCACAGCGACCCTCCAAAGAGCAACCCACCCCCCCTCTGACTAACGCACCTAATGCTATGGGCAATTTAACATGGCCAATTCACCTGGCCTGCACATCTTTGGACTGTGCGAAGAAACCCACACAGACACAGGGAGAATGTGCAAACTCCATACAGACAATCGCCCGAGGCTGGAATTGAACCTGGGAAGCTGGTGCTGTAAGGCAGCAGTGCTAACCACTGAGCCACCGTGCCAATTATGCCAGTATTTGTTCACAACATACTCACAAAGGATATCTAGCCCAGCTCAACTCATCCATCCAAAGTAACACTTGGGCATATGACAGCACAGTGACTCAGTGGTTAGCACTGCTGCCTCACAGCACCAGGGACCTGGATTTGATTCCAGCCTTGGGCAACTGCCTGTGTGAAGTTTGCACATTCTCCCAGTGTCTGCATGGGTTTCCTCCCACAGTCTAAATGTGCAGATTAGGTGAATGTGAAATTGCTGATAGTGTTCAGGGATGTGCAGGTTAGGGGAATGGGTCTGGCAGGGTTAGTGTTTGGAGGGTAGGTGTGGACTTGGGCCAAATGGCCTGCTTCCATGCTGTGTTTTATGATATGTTTTAGGAGCAGGAATAGGTCATTTGGATCCTTGTGTCTCCTCCACAATTTAGTAACATTCCCTATACTATCCAAGTGACCACAAGCCAAAGGTAATTAAATTGGCTGTAAAGCAAGTTGGAACATCATGAATGATACTGCACGAATGTAGATTTTATCTTTTTTTCATTACATTTATATGCATTACAGTAAAGTAACAAAAGGACTGGTGAAATTGGAGGCCCAAAGCAGATTCTCTATGGGTAATTAATCACAGAGTAATCAATTGAGTTTAGGTGGCTATAAAGAAATTGTTACATTTAGAAAACAATTCAACTTTGTAGATTACACAACTTTATCATCCAGACTTGTTTGGCACAATATGCTATAAATAGCAAAAGTATCAATACTTTTGTAGTATTGATACTGTCCCAAAGATTTGTCAATCAGACATCTACCAATAGCTCAGGACAAATGTATATTGAATTGCTGATCAGAATTGTTCAGAGAACAATACATGGTAAAAAAAAAATCAATACGACCTTTATTCAAGAACTGAATTGTTTTCCCTTTCCATATAAGTGCACTGGCGTCCAAATCAGAGGCCTTGAGCTGAACCCTGCCTTCTTCCCTTGAGATTTTGAGCTTAGTCAGAGAATGTCCCTTGACTTTCTGCCTACCCATCTCAATTCCCTTAAGATCTCTTACCTGAAGGGAATTGGTGGGGTTGGAGAGGAGTAGCCTCGGCAGAAGATCTAACATCAGCTTCTTTGAGGCATCTTGGGAGTCAAACTGGTAGGCATGCAGGAATTTAAGGGTGGAACATGTGGAATGTCCTCTCAACTTCGGTTAAATAACATTCACCCTCTTGAATGCTTACTGGTGACACACATGACAAGCTGTCTGACTAGCATGCAAAACAGAAGCACTGTAAGGTAGACATTCTGAATGAGGCACCAATGTGCAAAAAGCCAAGGCAAGGCAGAGGTGTTATTAGCATCCAGTAGGACCAAAGTGAGTTGTGCATGAATAAAGTAAGTGAAAAACCCTGAGAAGCAATCTATTCTAATGCATATGATAGGTGCTTTTTGGTGTACAAAGTGGCTTGGCAGCAACATTTTAATGAAAGGTATCGATGCTCTCCAAAATGCACTTCAGAAACGGTGAACTGTATTCTAAGTGAGTAGGAGATATGCCATGATAATAAGGTGAGGATGGTTTGTGTCCATTGCCAACCTCCATGGTCAAAAGATGCAGGTGATCCCTGCTCAAGCACCGCCTTGTAGTACTTAGATGTGAAGGAATGCTGACCAAGATGGAAGCCTGAAAGAGCAGTAGTGAGCTGGAGTCACCAGGAGGCTGCTCAAGCCTCCATGTCAAGAATTGTTGCTGTAAGTTTCTCTCCACTGCATTGGAATATAACAAACTGCATATAAATGAGGTAAAAACAAAGACTGCAGATGCTGGAAAGCAGAGTCTAGATTAGAGTGGTGCTGGAAAAGCACAGCAGGTCAGGCAACATCCGAGGAGCAGGAAAATCGACATTTCGGGCAAAAGCCCTTCATCAGGAAAGGAGGCAGGGTGCCTGCAGAGTGGAGAGATAAATGAGAGGGGGTTCTTCCTCCAGGCGTCTGGTGGTGAGGGAGCGGCGGTGAAGGAGGCCCAGGACCTTCATGTCCTCAGTAGAGTGGGAGGGGGAGTTGAAATGTTGGGCCACAGGGCGGTGGGGTTGATTGGTGCAAGTGTCCCGGAGATGTTCCCTAAAGCGCTATTCCTCTGCCTTCGCCGCATCTGCTTCCAAGAGGACCAGTTCTACCACAGAACACACCAGATGGCCTCCTTCTTTAGAGACTGCAATTTCCTTTTCCACGTGGTTAAAGATGCCCTCCAACACATCTCATCCACAACCCGCCCCTCCGCCCTCAAACCCTACCCCTCCAACCGTAACAAGGACAGAATCCCCCTTGTGCTCACCTTCCACCCCACCAATCTTTGCATAAACCACATCATCCGACGACATTTCTGCCACCTCCAAACGGACCCCACCACCGGGGATATATTTCCCTCCCCACCCATTTCCGCTTTCCGCAAAGACCGTTCCCTCCGTGACTACCTGGTCAGATCCACGCCCCCCCAGCAACCCACCCTCCCTTCCTGGCACCCTCCCTACCACCGCAGAAAATGCAAAACCTGCGCCCACACCTCCTCCCTCACCTCCATCCAAGGCCCCAAAGGAGCCTTCCACATCCATCAAAGTTTTACCTGCACATCCACCAATATCATTTATTGTATCCGTTGCTCCCGATGCGGTCTCCTCTACACTGGGTAGACTGGACGCCTCTTAGCAGAGCACTTTAGGGAACATCTCTGGGACACAGGCACCAATTAACCCCACCGCCCTGTGGCCCAACATGTCAACTCCTCCTCCCACTCTGCCAAGGACATGGAGGTCCTGGGCCTCCGCTACCACTGTTTCCTCACAACCCGGTGCCTGGAGGAAGAGCGCCTCATCTTCTGCCTCGGACTACTTCAACCCCAGGGCATCAATGTGGATTTCACCAGTTTCCTCATTTCCCCTTCCCTCACTTCACCCCAGCTCCAGTCTTCCAGCTCAGCACCACCCTCATGACCTGTCCTACCTGCCTATCTTCCCTTTCACCTATCCACTCCACCCTCCTCTGTGACCTATCGCCTTCATCCCCACCCCTATTCACCCATTGTACTCTTTGCTACTTTCTCCCCACACCCCCTCTCATTTATCTCTCCACTCTGCAGGCACCCTGCCTCCTTTCCTGATGAAGGGCTTTTGCCCGAAATGTCGATTTTCCTGCTCCTCGGATGTTGCCTGACCTGCTGTGCTTTTCTAGCACCACTCTAATCTCGACACTGCATATAAATGAGGCAGTAATAATGACATGGCTAATGCATGCTTTCGACCTTGTGGAAGCAAAACGCTTGCCTCATTTGGGTGGAAAATCAGACTTATTTTCTTAACATTTAGAATGTCATATTTCAATTCTTGTTATATAGAGCTGTGATGAGTCCAGTGATAGAGATTGAAGTGACTTGAACTCAGCCCACCATGGCTATTTCCATTTGTATTGTTATGCATTCTACATTCCAATTCAATGCAATGGAGGCGGTCTGTCTGCAAAACCCATCAAAAACACTGACTTCAAGGAGTGTGATTGACTCACATCTCCCGTCTCATTAGCAAAGCATCTAAGCAATGATCTGAGTTGTTCAACTCATGAAAATAAGTCATTAAGGCTAATTGCTTGGACAATGAACTCTTAGGTAACCAATAGGAACTAAGGATGTCAACTTTGGAACATATAGGCAATCTTTGATTTTGATCCCTCTGGCAGATCACAGGAAAGTCAACCATTTTTAAAGTTTTAATCATGTGCTTCTGCAGCAGAATTAAAGACACAATTTTAGGGAGAAGACTGAGGTGGGATGTCTCCTGCCAACATTAGCAGCCTGATGTTAAGGTAAAGTACTGCCACTACTCATCTTTTCTATAATGGATGTAAGGATTTGTTCAGTTAACAGTAGAAGAGGATGAATTCCTAATGAGTTTTAACAAGAAGAGGCACTTGTCTTAAGAACAATGTTTAGGATGGTGCATGATAAAAATAGGTACAAATTATATTGCCTTATTGGACATATTTATTAATATTATCAGTAGTCAGACATGTCATGTCTAACCCCATCAAGATCCAGAGCTGGAGTCCTTGATTCTCCACCCACTGTGTGACATCATCAGTCTGCCTTGTGCAGACTGCATAATTAACTTTTAAAGACACATTACCTTACACAGACTGCCTCCTTCATTCTTCAAATCACCTGATAGCTTTCTTGGGCTCTGAGTTTAAATTCTGTTTTCTGACTCTAATCATTTAGGGAAGTCCTCCAAAAAGAAATCTATTAAAAGAATTTAACTGAACAATACTGCCTCCAGAGGAACAACTAATTCAATCATTGATGTCTTTAAATTGGAAACACCAAAATTATTGAATTTGAAACAAGCCAAGGCACCAAACTACAGGCTCTTCCTTTTTTAAGACATTTTACAATTTGACCACCTTATACCTCCCCACTCTATAATTTGTTGTTGAATGCTGACTGTGAATTTTTGCACATGCAAAATTCAGCATGTATTTTCTTATATTACTTCAATGAGTTTAAGGATAATAAAACTAATCTCATTGTTTAGCTCAAGGAAACCTGTCCTTGTGGTTATTTTATGATCACACCATGTAAACAGAGACATCCAACACCTCCTCACCTGATTTTACCACAGCACTCTCAGTTTCTATGTTTTGTGTTCCAGAAAAAATAAGTTGCATGATCATGAACGTGAAGCCTAAAGCAACAGACTGGTGACATGTGGTTGATATGTAGTTCTGTCAGGGAATATAAATAACTTCCTGTTACATAAATCCTCTTATTGCAACAGCTTAACAACAAGTCCTTCAGGAAGCGCATTTTCCCCACCCTGTTCCTTGTCTATACCAGTAGCTCAGTGCACGATATCAAAAGCAATGTTATTGTTCCTGAAGTTGACATAAGCAATAACCATTTCAGCCTGATTAGCACGGAAAAAAATCAGGATTTTTCAGACATATGAAAAGGTAGATGGTGATGTTGCATATGCTGTCCATAACTCTTATTTGTAGGGTTCTTCCCCAAATGCTTATAAAAGTAAACAATCATGTTAAATTTGGTTTGATAAAAGAATCGCAAAATATAGACCTTGCATGAAGAGTTGAAAATGTGTTGCTGGAAAAGCGCAGCAGGTCAGGCAGCATCCAAGGAACAGGAGAATCGACGTTTCGGGCATAAGCCGGGCTTATGCCCGAAACATCGATTCTCCTGTTCCTTGGATGCTGCCTGCCCTGTTGCGCTTTTTCAGCAACACATTTTCAGCTCTGATCTCCAGCATCTGCAGTCCTCACTTTCTCCTTGCATGAAGAGTTCTCAAGAAATTGTTATCCAGTTATTGTAACAAACAATTTGAGTGTTTTGCTGCAGTTATGCTGGGTAAATGACAGACTCTGCTTGGCAATGACAACAAACCTACTAAACCTCAGTCAGTTACTGACCTCTGTAGAGTTGACTGTTTCCAATCAGAATTTACCCATTAAAACTCAGTAAGCACATGACAGAGCTAATAACCTTCTATAATGCCAGAGGACAGATCCCCAACAATGCTGGACCTCTTTCCATAACACCAAAACATACCTGAATATAGTTAAAAATCACACAACACCAGGTTATAGTCAACAGGTTTAATTGGAAACACTAGCTTTCTGAGCACTGCTCCTTCATCAGGTGGTCGTGGGGTACACAATTGTAAGACAGAATTTATAGCAAAAGTTTCTGTGTCTTACAATTGTGTACACCACAACCACCTGATGAAGGAGCAGCGCTCCAAAAGTTGGTGCTTCCAACTAAATCTGTTGGTCTATAACCTGGTATTGTGTGATTTTTAACTTTGTCCACCCCAGTCCAACACCAGCATCTCCAAATCATACCTGAATATTGTATTTGTGCCTTTAAGTAGTCAAAGCTCCCTTTTACAGCCACACTGAGAGAAGTTCTGAAGCTACAATTAATTTGGCTAGTTCTCATTTGTAGGTTCAGGAACATTTGTTGCTTATCTTCTCGTTTTCTTACCCACTTCCTTTCTCACCTGGAGGTACTTATGCTGATTTTTAGTTTCAAACATGCAATCAGCCGCATTTAGTGTAGACAGTAGACAGGAATAGTGCTCAAAAGGTAGTACCAACGGAATCAATGAACATTGGAAATCTTCCCATCAGATAATGTCAGCACAGTGTACTCAAATAAAAACGTTTTCCAAATAATAATATATACATGTTATATCCAACAGGACTGTTGCAAATATGTAAGTGCTGGAAGCCTGAAATAATGAGCCAAATTGCAGTGTTACATTACATTGCATACTGATACTGGGGACTGGATCAAAAAATAGACATCATTTTTCATATTCTACTCAAAATCAAACTTCATCTGTATAAAAATGTATAAAGTTTATATGTTATAATATAAGTAAATATTGTTGAATTCTTTTCTTTGCTGGATCAAGAAACAGTGCTGGTGTAGTGATTGTAACTGGGTCAGCCAGACAGACCTCATAGAATGAGTTTCCTGATTTGGGCTGTTAATCTGGTCGAATGCGGGAACCCTGGCTGACAGATCAATCAGGATCATCAGAGATTCTGCTCACTCTGAGGAAGCCAGACCAGTGTCAAGGACTATGCACATGTAAATAAAGGGTGACTTTGTGATGGGACACTGACCTCTGTGGATGTATTTCAGCTAGCACCATAGATTAATTAGTAGAATGATTTCATTATGTGTGACAGGAATGCTATGAAGTTTGGCTGCGCACATGCTGTTTTATTTAGTCACGCATTTCTGCGAATCAATGGTTTCTTCTTTCTCATGTTATTTGAGAGGGGCCCAATCAAACTAGACAAGCTTACAAATAAAGCAATATTCATGAAATCCTTAGGATAGATAATTCTTAAGTGACATTACTTACATATTGTTCATGAGCCAGTTATTGGAATGCCCAGTGCACTGGATATACCTAAGGATATGTGATGTGTGTGTGTTAAAATAAATTTTGAGGTTACACTATTATTCAAAGTTCAATATTCAGGCAACACAGAGAGCGGGTATCTACATATGGGAATAAGACATTTGCAAGTATCTTGATAGCTGAAAACACTTTTTAAACATCAGTCCATGTGTGCAGTAACAATCTCACAGTAAGATCCAATTAAAACACTTGGAACCAACAGCTGTCCTTTAAACGTGTTTTTAATGGGCTCCACTGATTTCTCTTCTGGTGAAGGTTTCAGGCAGTAAATACAATAACTGATATTAAAAAAACTGGTTCACAAGACACCAAAGTAGCCTGGCTGATGAGGTGCCAGTTGTCTGAGAATGTTTGTCAGCATTTTACTTTGATCACATTTGATAGTTTCTACAATCGGTTGATCTTAAATTAGTCATGAAATACTCTAAAAATGTGTAACGACACATTAGACCAGACTGTGTATTCTATTTAACGTCTGAACACTTAAAGTGCAATAACAACACTCCCCAGAGACCGTATTTAACATTTAACATATCCAATAAGTGAGGCTTTATCTGTCTCCCACAACAAGAAAGTTGCAGCCCACGTTTCAGATCACGCATATTCTCAGCAGCAAAATGGGAGAGTTATTCCACATCAGTCAATGCTACAAAACTAAAAGTAATGCTTCTGAAAATTTCCTGTACCCTTATAGAATTGAAGTTGCATTGGGGATTAGTTTAGTTCATTTGGCAGGACCATGAGCTTGTGGGTTCAATTCCCATCGTTGGCTGAGGTTACCATGAAGGACTCTCCTTCTTGACCTCTCTCCTAGTGGCCCTCAGGTTAAAATACCGCTAGTCGTCACTGTCCAATGAGAGAGCAGCTCTTTGTTCTGGTAAGTCTATGATGATCCAAGGTTGCATTGTTATCAAACATAATACATGAGATTGGACATTAAGGTCGTGTCTGACGTTATTGTAAGGTAGTGGTAATGTGGACTAGTGGAATAATAATCCTTGACCCCAGGCTAGTGTTCTGGAGACACAGACTCAAATCCCATCATGGCAGATAGTGTAACTTGGATTCAATAAAAATAAATAGCGACCATGCAACTACTGCTCACTGCCATAAAAACCCACCTGATTCACTAATGTCTTTTGAGAAAGGAAATCTTCCATCCTTACCTAGTTTGGCCTACATGTGATTCCAGATCCACAGCAATGTGGCTGACTGTTAACTGCCCTCTGGACAATTAGGGATTAGCAATAGATACCGATCCAGCCAGCAATGCTCGCATCTGTGAATGAACATAACAAATTCAATGTAACAAAATCCATCCAACATTCTAGTTAATAATCCATGACACTTAATGAGAAATAGTCCTTTGTCTGATTGCTATTGGAGTGCATCGGCATCAAGAAGAGGTAGATTAATTCTACTTAGACAATTTTGCATACATCTAATTCTGAAGTGATATATCAGTATCTTAATTTGTAGGACAGGTTTTAAGAATCCCAGCAGATTAAATGTACTGTTGGAAAAAAAACAATTTACCATTGTTCACAGCAGTGCCAATGTTGATTGTGCTCAGGACAAATGAAGGGAATGAGAAATTTGCATATCCACAGGTCAAAGGCTGAATTAAAATGCTAGCTGACCTATTTATGATGATTCACAGAGAGGTAATAATTGAGATGTGGTGGTTTCAGATTTAGCGATATATACTGGATTAACTTTCTCTCTTTAATTAACAATTATCATTACTGACACTTCAACATTTCATATACAGTACATCTACATGAATATGCACATCCTCAAAATTTGTCATAAGGCTATTTTCTGCTTAAACTAAGCTATGCCATTAAATGGAAGTTCACATTAGAACCATTTTACATTACTTAGATCTGCACATCAAAACAAAAAGTGTGGTGCTGGAAAAGTCAGGAATGTAATTGATGAAAGGCTTATGCCCGAAACGTCGACTCTCCTGCTCCTCGGATGTTGCCTGACCGGCTGTGCTTTTCCAGCACCATACGTTTTGACTCTGATCTCCAACATGGCAGGTGGGACTAGATTGGGTTGTGATATCTGGTTGGCATGGATGTGTTGGACCGAAGAGTCTGTTTCCATGCTGTACATCTCTATGACTCTATCTGCAGTCCTCACTTTCTTCAAAAGCCAAATATTGACAATGCTGAAAATCTGAAATAAAAACAGAAAATCTGAAAGTTCTCATCAGGTCAGGCAGCATCTGTGGAGAGAGCACACAGTTAATGAACACAGGCTTGTGTAGTACTATATGTATTTTCCAGTACACATTGGTGTGCCAGATTGTGAGCCTGACTGACCATCTTAATTGGATCATCTGCAATTCTTAGCAGACTCAGGATTATTTAGGAACAGGGGAACAGAAGTACGCTATTTAGCTGTTAAAGCTTGCCACACTTCTTGAGATCATGGCTGACCATCTCAAATCCATGTTTCCATACCATCTTCAAATTCCTTAATACATTTATCTCCAGAATACTGAGTATTTCCAGAATTTCTGTTTTCATTTGAAATTTCCAGAATTGGCAATCTGTTGCATTTGTTGTACAGATTTAAGCAGGTCTTTGTAGACAGAAAGAACATATACGCGCGTTATATTTGTTGCATTTTTTTTAAAGTTAGCAGCTGGTCTCTGGTTCATTCCTCAGGTCAATCCTTTTGATAAATCAGAGTTAACCTGCTTGGTTTGAATTTAAGCAAAGCTTGGCATTTCATTGTCAGTCATCATCAAACTCTGCATTCTCCATAACTCCTGTAGTTCAGTGGTCAGTACTGCTGCCTCACAGTGCCAAGGACATGGGTTCAATTCCGGCCTCGGACAACTGTCTGTGGAGTTTGCACATTCTCCCCATGTCTGCGTGGGTTTCCTCTGGGTGCTATGGTTTCCTCCCACAGTCCAAAGATGTGCAGGGTAGGCAGATTGGCACGGCTAAATTGCCCGTAGTGTTAGGTGCATTAGCTAGGCATAAATGTTGGGGAATGAGTCTGGGTGGGTTGCTCTTTGGAGGGTCAGTGTGGACTTGTTGGGCCGAAGGGCCTGTTTCCACACTGTAGGGAATCTAATCTAATCAAATCGAATGAGATTAGTTCTTCTCAGCATTCTTCAATCTATGGGAGATAGTTACTCCATTGATTTCTTTGCTTTCATATCTGGCTGTTTCTAATACAACTACCTACTGCACTTCAAAATGATCCATCGATGTGAGGGACTATGAGACATTCCCAAGAGAAGTACTAGGCAATATCTAAAAGTAAAACTTTTTAATTTCCCTGTCAATCTAATTGAGTTACCTTTAAGGTGAAATTTCTTCTAAGAAGAGGCGAATGGGGGGTTCAGATACCCACCCTAACAGAATGTTCTTTCTTGCACGAAAAATGAGCATTAAGAAAAGCTTTTTTGTCTTCACGTCTAATGGAAGTGGATTAACAAGGCTGAGACCCTCTCCATTTCACCTACCACAGCACTCCAGTATGCCCGCAGTCTGTGTCAGGACCAGAGACAATGAGCGATTGTACCCATATGTATTTTGCATTTAGGACACATTGGAGATACTCCCACTTTAAATTTCAAAAGAGGGTCTGGAGCCAATTGGACCCTATGGAGAATGTTCAATTGCAGGGCATGAGTCCAGATATCCTCCCATACTTCAGAAGATATCTCAATGTCCAGCTCCTTTTCCCATACCTGACAGAGCCGTTTGGAGTCATCTGTGGGGCCCTTTCCCAATAGGTTATAGACATTACTGACAGAAAATGTGTCTTCAGTACTCAGCACCCTCTTCTCCATGTCAGATCTATAAGAATCAGTTAGAAGTGAGGTCTCTTTTTGTATGAAATTCCTAATTTGAAAGAAACAGAAGAGGTCCCTACTGGGCAATTCATATTTTTGAGCCAACTGGTCAAAGGACATCAGTATATCCCCTTCGAATAAGTCACCCAGGCAAGACACACCCTGAGCTGCCCATAGTTTAAACCTCGAGTCCATTATCCCTGGCTGAAAACCTGGCATACCAACTATGGGTATAAAAAAATGATGTTTTGGCAGTATTGCCCTCACTCTGATGCATTGCCCTCCATGTCTTGACAGTATTAATAACTATTGGGCTATGGCATATTCCTTAACTGTCCTCATTTTGTCCAAGAATAACAAGCTAATAAGGGGCATCTTGCCTGAGGTGCCTCGATGTCCAGCCAAAGTGAGTGAGGGTCCCCCCAGGGCCCAATCATTTACGTAAGATAGCAATGAACTTAATTGACAGTTTTTGACATCTAGGAGGTCAACACCTCCCAGTCTGTGGGGTAGCTGCAATTTTGTCAGCTTAATCAGGGGTTGCTTGCGATACCAAATAAAGGAACTGAACCAGCCGTTCAGTCTTCTAAATGTTTGCTTAGTAAAAAGCAGAGGAAGCATTGACATAGGAAACAGCAGACGGGGGAGAATGTTCATTTTAATGAGGGCTATCCAACCTAACCAGGAGATCGGAAGCACCTCCCATCTTCAAAGGTATTGTTTGATTCTGTCAAATAAATGGGCAAAATTAGCTTTAAATAGCTGATCAAAGACAGGGGTAATGAATATACCTAAGTTGACACCTAAAGAGAAATCGAGATTCATCCTCAGGATCAGGTATGTTGGGAGACTACCCATGGGCTTGGCCTCTAATTTCGCAAAGTTGATCTTGTGACCCAAAAAGCCACCAAACAAATTAATGCATTGTATTAGATGAGGCACCAAAACTGTTGGGTTTGATAAAAGAACATCATCTGCATACAATGCAATCTATGTGACTTTGTCACCACTTCTGTATCAGATATATTGGGATCCCTACGTATTGCCTCCACCAGCAGTTCAATCACCAATGTGAAAAACAATGGTGATAAGGGACAGCCCTGTCAACTGGCCCTAAGGATATTGGAATTAAAAGGCATCTGGGGGATGGGTTGATAAATAAGAAGGGTTTTGAGGGATGTGGGCCAAATGCTGGCAAATAGGACTAGATTAGTTTAGAATATCTGGCCAGCATGGATGAGTTGGACTGAAGGGTCTGTTTATGTGCTGTGCCAACTCTACGACCTAGGACGTTATGTATGATTATTAAAAAGAAACCATTTGGCCTATCATGCCTATGCAGACTTTCCAGAAGAGCATCACCAAAATGAATATTTTAAAAATGGGGTGTTCATTATACGCAAAAGAAAAAGTCTAATCATTGCATTAGAACTTACAGTTGTAATTTTCTTTAGAAAATTTATGTATCTGGATGCCATCATTAGTAGTTGCTCAGTGACCTCCTGGATACGATTAGACATGATTGACCACAAGATATTTGTACAGTTTCATCCTGGAATCCAGAAGGATACTGTAATAAAGTGAGTGTGGTGACCCTTGCAATGCAGACACAGTCAAAGAAAAATGGCTTTGATCTGTGTTTAAGCCAGACATCAGTCAGCAAAATCTCCAGTGAATTTGTGTTTAGCTTAGGAACAGAGAACCATGTGCAGTCAGGCACTAAAAAAACTAAAAGTACTATTAATGGCAAAACTTTAGTTACTTGTTTAGCAATATTGCCATTAGTTTGGATGCAAACTCTCTTGTGTCACTTACCATGGCAACAGCCTTTGTAAGTTCACATTTCACATTTCAGTAATCACTTTCAATAGCAACAACATGAACTAATGTGATGCGTTTAATGTAAGGAAAATGTTTCACAACTAGGTAACAGGAAAATGGATGTTCAGCTGAGGAGGATGGCTTAAAGAGGATGCTTAATGCTATGCAATGGTGACCAATGGAGCTTGTTTGGGTAAAAGCAACAGAACAAATGATGCAAGATTGAGAAAGAAAAAAGATTTCTTAAATGATCAAGAGACATTAGGAGTGTATACCTGACCACTAATGTGGATCCTCAGAAAGTGCTTGAGTGATTGGACACTCTTTTCTGTAGCAATACCACGTGAATTCAGTATTCCTTTGAACTCCAAATCTCATTTTTGAGCAATAATTAATATTAGTGTCATCTCCCAGATCAAAACAACTTTTTCTTGGGCAACAGCAAGCTACTGTATCAAAACATGTCCCTGTTCTGTTAGACCTTTTCAGGAAGCAGCAAGATCCTCAAGATATCAATGTTATTGTTTTAGTGCCTTTCATCAAAACATTGCTTTCACTGTGAGGAAGCAAGTGCAGTCTGCCCATTGCTCCCACGGCTCCCAGGCAAAGGACCAGATAAAACTTCTGGAACAAATCTTGACAGAGAATTTATTCACATTGCCAACTATATTTTCTTTCTCTCTGAACCACGACTGATTCATCCTGAATGAAAGTATTTCAGTTTCTGATAGTGGAATTCCTCCACATTTAATAAGATCTTCAGTCTTAGAGTTTACACTTTACAGCAGAATATCATGTGACACGCTGAAGTGTGGCCATACACACCATAGAACATTGTGGTACAGAAAGGCATTTCATCATTTATGTTAAAATAGCAATTGACAATTTGTACATCAGTGTCTTTAACAGAGAAATGCCCCAGAGCACTATGCAGGGTGAGGACAAAAACTGTACAGTGATAGTATAGGACTGATGGCTGAAATTATTTGATTTAGATTTGATTTGATTTGTGGATTTTCACTTGTGTTTTTTTTACAAAATACTGTGAGAAGTGTTATATAGTCCTAGATTTGAGAAGACCTTTAGGAGTGAGGTGACAGGCAGAAGTTAGGAAATTCAAGAGTTGGGCCATAATGTTGAAGTTACAGGTTGGAATGAATGGTTTGAGCACTCTGAAATTTGGACCAAAGTGAATAAGCGGGTGGAGGAGCTATGAAGCTGAACACGAATGTGAATAATTCATTGGTGTGTTTTAGAACAACTATTTCTTGCACGTACTAGTGCCTTAAGCATCAAGAACGTTCCAAAGTAGCTAAACTGATTTCTGGGAAAAGATAAGAGGAATGACTGGAGTGTTGTTTGAAAGATGGGTTCTGAGATTATCGCAGGAAGAAAAGAAAGAGAAGGCAGTAAAGGATGGAACATAGCATGCAGGATGGAGAAGTGGGATTACAACTATATAGATGTTTGCTTCATGGATTAGAATCAAAAGAACAGAATATTTCTAGGACTAAGGAAGGGAATAAGAAGGGACAATGTGGAGAATTAAAAAAAAAACATCATGGGATACAAGTGTCATGTCAGGACCAGCTAACCCTACTACCCTTGAGAAAGGTAATGATGAGCTGCCTTCTTAAACCACTGCACTCAGTGTTGTGCAGGTGCACCTACAGTGCTCATTGGAACAGAGTTTCAGAATTTTTCTCCAGCAATAGCGAAAGTATAGTGACATAATTCCAAACCTGGAGGGTGTGTAGCTTCAAGGGTAAATTGCAGGTAGCGGTACTCCCATGCATCTGGTCCCCTTGTTTCTCTGGATTGTGGAGATGTTGGGTTTGAACGATACTGTGCAAGGAATTTTGGAGAGTTACTGCAGTCCAAAGATAGATGGTGGGGACCACTGCCACTGTGTGTTGTTGATGGAAGGCATGAATGTTGAAGGTGTTGCATGGGGGTGTCATGTTGTGTTGGTTACTAGTCCATGTGTTGCTATCAGCACCGATGGAACTAGTTACCAACCCTGTGTCTTTATCAGTACTGACAGGGCTTGTTACTGACCCCTGTGCCTCTATCAGCATTGACAGAGCTGTTTATAACCCCCTGCATCACCATCAACACTGAAAGTGCTGATTAATACCTGACAGCTCTGTGTGCCATACCATAGGATGAATGTGAACACATTGGAAACAGAGGCAGGTGGGATCTGCAAAAATAGCTCTGGCTTGAGCAACTTCAGTTATCAGGCTAGACTGCAGTGTTTGGGACTGTTTTTCTTGGAGAGAAGGTGGCTAAGAGATCTGATAGAAATTTACAAACTCATGTGAGGTCTGGATGGAGTACATGGGAGAAACTGATCCTGCTCACCAAAAGACTGAGAACTAGAGGGCAGAGATCGAAAAAGATTTGGAAATGTAGCAAATGTAATGTGAACAAAATACTTGAGTGATTTGAATTTGGAATGTACTGGTGGAATGGTGTGGTGGAGATCCAGGAGGACATTGGATTGTTTCTATTTAAGTAATCATGTGTAAGGGTTTAGGGAAAGTGCAGGAAATTGGCACTAGGTCATAATGCTCATTGGAGAGCCAGTGCAGACACTTGTCTAAATAGTCTCCCTCTGCACCATAACAATTCTATGATCCTGTGGCTGAGTAGTTGTTGTAACAATAGTATCCTGGATTTTCCTCACAGTGTACAATCTGCAGTGTTTGCTGCTCATGAGAAAGGGTTCATCCATTCCTGGTTAGAAGTGAAAACTCCATACTTGTAGAAAGACATTAAATTAGGGAAACTTCCCATTCTCTCCTGTCCAGGTCACGTGACTGTGTTGACAGCAAAGTTCAGAGGGTGGTGATTGCTCCAGTCAGCAGGACGTTGAATATTGTTTGTGAAGCTCGTATCTAACTTCCTCCTGAGCCTGTGAATCAGTTTTGACTTGATTAGAATGAGGAAATGCTCTCGTTTTCACAAAAACAGACTCAGCTGAGAGTCTGAACGTTAGCCTTCAGCAATCAGTTATTGAAGCTTTAGGAAAGCTATCTGTAGCTAAAGTTTGTATGGGTTTGGATTTCCGTCCCATTTTTAGAAGACAAAATAAAAAGCCTGCCTGGAAAATTCATGTGTGATGATTTCCAGAATGTTCACAAATGGAAATAAAAGGCTGTAAGAAACACTGCTGGTATTTTGGGAAGGGAGGGGTTGACCTCACATGGACTCTAATGGGCAGGTTGGAGGGATATGGGGCACACGGGGCTTACTTTTAGCTCCCTCCATAGCCTACTGAAGGATTCATTGGAGACAATAGCTACACCTACAACCACAGCATCGCCCCACCCCCCCACCACACCACCACCCACCCACACAATCCCTGAGGCCTGTTGGGTGACTGGGTATTCTTAGATCCCACCTTGCATTTGGTGATCTTAAAAGCTGCAGCCTCTAACACTGGCTACCTCTAAGAATAGGGTTGCTCAGATCGCCAAGCTGTTGACCTTCCGACTGAGCTAGCAGCTGTAGGGGCTGGACTGCTGTTCTTATATCTTGATCTTGTTGGAGAAAACACCATTCCCAAGATATTAGCCCACTTCAGCATTTCCGCAAGAAAAATGCATCAATTGAGGGAGATCTATGGCTTTATTGAAATGGAGGATTGCAATCTATTGAGGCACATTGAGCAGGAAGTTAGCTGCTGCTGGTTAAGATTGCTTTCAGGCAGGAAGTCTCTGATAAGCTCCTTTTAGAGTATAGATGAGGAAGAGTTCCCCAAAGTACAATTGGATGATTCAGGGATGAGTAATGCTTTGAAATTATTAATAGACATGAGTGACAGGTTTGACATGTATGTCACTACAAAGGTTTTCACATTTGCAATCTTAAAGATATTGACATTTATGTACTTTGTGAAGAATTGGACACCATGTGAAACCTATAACCCTCCACTGAAATGAACCAGTGAGCAGAGTTACCTGAAATTTCAGCAAATCCCAGGGAAAGGAAAGGATCATGAGTGTTGAAGGGGTTAATGGATGAAGCTATATAGACACATGAGGTTATATACTTTGGTTAGTCTTTGTAAAGTTGTAGAAATGATTTAGGACTAACTGACTAATGAGGAGGTAGGGCAGCTGTAAGAGCAACAGTGGTGATCTTAGGTGGATATATTCACAGACAATAACAAATATGAGGTTAATTGGACCAGAACGTTGTCAATATTTTGAGAATTGACATTTTTGATAAAAAGAGGACTGAAAGGGGAAATGGAAAGGTCAGAGTGAGTAGGGAACAGGATATTTTGATGGGAGGATGAGGAAAATGATGGAGAAACAATGTTCAGGTATAGTTTATTTTTATATAGCCATATAAAATCAGAACTGAAAGTATAAACCAGGCGTGTGAGCTATGGTGTAACTATGAGAAGAAAAGTCTAAATATACTAGTGAATGGTTAAGGCTGTCTTGTAGCAATCTGAGAAGGAGTTCGCCCCTTAATCAACGATCTGCTGTTTGATTCCCTTTACAGCTGACACATGCTGAGTCTTTTTAGGATTTCACAAAACTTGGAACTCTTATAGTGCGGTGGTGGTGTCTCTATTTCTGAGCCAGAATACAGGGTTCATGTCCCAACTGCTCCCAAAGAGTGTTATAACACACCTGAACAGGTTGAATAAAAATATCTACTCCACAAAACGTGATGATGCAAGAGGATGTTGCACAGACACTAAAGAACTGGTTGGTAGGTTGCACCAGTTAGCAAAGTACTTCTATTTGTCCACTCATAGTTAGGGTGCAAGCCTGGAAATCACTAGAAACAGTTCATGGAGACCTAAACCTGAGACCCAACTTAAACTATGGATGCAGGAAATGTGCAGTCAGAACTGCAGAGGTCAGAATATCAGGCCAGTGTATCTGCAGGTCATAACTGTGCAACACTGGGATAATAACTACCAATTGGTCAGAACCACATGGGGAGGTTAGAACTATATAGTCGACAAAATGACCACTAATGAGGAGGTTCTGAACTAGCGACGGCTGTGGGGGGTGGGGGAGGGGGGTGGTGGTGCGCAGGCTGTAATAAGTCAGGCCACAGTCAACAGAATGGTGGGTGACAATAGCGAGTTGCATGGAAGAAAATTGAGGGCGAAAACAAATGTCCTCATGTAAGGACAACAAACAGAAAGAATGCAGGGAGCTGATTAAAATCTCTGAGAAATAACTTGTCCCTAAGTTAGGACAGAGAACATGAGAATCATATCGGTGCTTCATTGGGGGTCTGTCTGTGTAGTCTGTTAATTAATGGATTATCGATGCTTCTATATTTATAACTGACTATACCCATTCCACAGTGTGACATTATTCAAAATATTAGAATTCATTGAAGAGAGAGCACATGTTGTGGATGAAGGAATACCTGTGGATGTACAATACTTAGATTTCCAGAAAGCTTTTGAAAAGGTGTCCCTTCAAAGATTATTGTGGAAAATAAAGGCTCATTGCAGAGGGGTAACGTACTGGCGTGGATAGAAGATTGGTTGCTAACAAGACATGAGCGTAGGTGTGATTTTTTTTTCTGGTGGCAAGATTTAACTAGTTGTGTGCCACAATAATTCATGTAGAAATTCAATTGTTTACAATTTATATAAATGACTGAGATGAAGAGGTAGAAGATTTGATGCTACAATTGCTGATGACATAAAGATAGGTGGTAAAGTAAGTTGTGAATAGGGCAAAAAGAGATTCCAAAAAGTATATTGGTATGTTAAGTAAGTGGACAAAGATATGACAAATGGAGTACAATGTGGTAAAATGTAAAATTGTCATTTTGACAGGCAGAATAAAAACAGAAGCATATTATCTCAATAGTGAGAGATAACAGAGCTCTGAGGCACAGAAAGAACTGGATGATCTTCATGCATGGCTTTAATGCTTTCTCAATTTCTTCAACAGGGGGATAGCTCTCCTCAACAAAACCAGCAGAGACTTCGCAAACAGTAATACCTTAATCCACAATGACTGGGAGTTCTGATGTCTCTCAAGCAACAGGAGTCATGGATTCCACCTCTGTCTCTGAATTCTGAAAGAACAACCTAGGATCTAGAATGGCTTTTATGACTGGCCAACTTCACCGTTGTTATGTTTTTATCCTGCCATTAATCCTCTATTATGAAGAAAAGTGAACAACTGCACTGTCTTCCAGAGATCCTAAAGGTGGAAGCTCCAGAGTGGAGGTTGCTTTAGAGCTCACTGAGTCTTCAGCATCTGCTAAATAAAGAAGGCTACACAGGCATTCATGTTCAATAAGGGAACATGATGATTAAGAATGATATACCATGCTGCAGTGATCTCTCATCCATTGAAGCAAAGCATAGTCTATACCTGCTTTCTAACCCTGATTTTAATACACCTCATGCCCCAAACTTAAATGAAAGGCAGTCAGAGAATTCTTTGTTTTAACTATGGCTCAGCCTCCAAAAGAATCAATATGTCTTTCCTTGTATTCAATTTAAGATTATTTTTGTTATTTACCATAATATTGCATATCAAAGTTTGCTTTATGACTCTGTATAGTCAAGGAATCTACTGTCACTACTGAGCTTCTTTTCAAGTTTCTCCTCCAATTCTGGATGAGAATCACTCAGGTAGCCTTGTTTCCCACTGGCCTTCATGGGTCTGGTCACCATTCCCACCATGAAAATGAGGTCTACAATATTGTAAATGAACATAGAAAATAGAACATAGAACAATACAGTGCAGAACAGGCCCTTCGGCACTCGATGTTGTGCCAACCTGTGATCTAATCTAAGCCCATCACCCTGCACTATTCCATCATCATACATGTGCTTATCCAAGGACTGTTTAAATGCCCCTTAATATGGCTGAGTTAATTACATTCCATGCCCTTATCACTCTCTGAGTAAAGAACCTGCCTCTGGCATCTGTCCGAAATCTATCACCCCTCAATTTGCAACTATGTCCCCTCTTACAAGCAGATGTCATCATCCTAGGAAAAAGACTCTCACTGTCTAGCCTACCTAATCCTCTGATCATCTTGTATGTCTCTATTACATCATCTTTTAGCCTTCTTCTCTCCAATGAGAACAGACCCAAATCCCTCAGCCTTTCTTCATAAGACCTTCCCTCCAGACCAGACAACATTCTGGTAAATCTCCTCTGTACCTTTTCCAATGCTTCCACATCCTTTATGTATTGGGGTGATCAGAACTGTATACACAATATTCCAAGTGACGCTGCACTGGCATTTTGTATAGTTGCAGCATGACATTACGGCTCCGGAACTCAATCCCTCTACCAATAAAACCTAACATACCATATACCTTCTTAACAGCACTATCAACCTGGATGGCAACTTTCGGGATCTATGTACATGGACTCCAAGATCCCTCTGCACATCCACACTATCAAGAATCTTTCCATTGACCCAGTACTCTGCCTTCCTGTTATTCTTCCCAAAGTGAATTACCTCACATTTATCTGCATTGAACTCCATTTGTCACTTTTTCAGCTCAGTTCTACAGTTTATCCAAGTCCCCCTGCAAACTGCAACATTCTTCCACACTGTCCACCACTCCACCAATTTTAGTATCATCTGCAACCTTACTAACCCATCCACTTAAGCCTGCATCCAAGTTGTTTATAATAATGACAAACAGCAATGGTCCCAAACCAGATCTTGTAACACACCACTAGTAACCGGACTCAGGCTGAATATTTTCCATCAACTGCCATTCGTTGCCTTCTTACAGAAAGCCTGTTTCTACTCCAAACTGCTAAATCACCCTCAATCCCATGTCTCCATATTTTCTCCAGTAGCCTACCATGTGGAACCTTATCAAAGACTTTGCTGAAGTCCATGTATACCACGTCAACTACCCAACCCTCATCCACATGCTTGGTCACCTTCTCAAAAAACTCAATGAGGTTTGTGAGACACGACCTGCCCTTGATGAATCCATGTTGACTATTTCCATTAAAATGGTTCCTTGCCAGATGTTTATAAATCCTCTCTCACAATCCTTTCCAAAATCTTTCCTACACTGGTTTATAATTACCTGAGTTATCTCTACTGCCCTTCTTAAACAAGGGCACAACATTTGCATTTCCCAGTCCCCTGGTACTAAACCTGTAGACAATGACAACTCAAAGATCAAGGCCAAACACTCTGCCATCTACTTCCAGAGAATACTTGAAAAAATCCCATCTGGCCCAGGGGACTTATTTACTTTCACACCTTCTAGAATTGATAACACCTCCTTCTTATTAACCTCAATCCTTTCTAGTCGAATA
>NC_057720.1:24622892-24654052 GCF_004010195.1 Chiloscyllium plagiosum | reverse complement strand
CCATTAAGTGTATAAGTCCTGCTAAGATTTGCTTTCCCAAAATGCAGCACCTCACATTTATCTGAATTAAACTCCATCTGCCACTTCTCAGCCCATTGGCCCATCTGATCAAGATTCCGTTGTAATCTGGGATAATCCTCTTCACTCTTCACTACACCTCCAATTTTGGTGTCATCTGCAAACTTACTAACTATACCTCTTATGCTCTCATCCAAATCACCTATCAAAGACATGCAATATCTGTTCCTTCAACCAGCTCCATATTTCGATTGTCCCTATCCCCTGCATTTTGCTGCCCCATTCTATGTCTCCTAAATCTGGCCAAATGGTATTATAATTGCCCTTCCCCCATCTATAACTCTTGCCCTGCGGCATGTACCTATCCCTTTTCATCGCTAAACTAAAAGTAACCGAATTATGGTCACTGTCTCCAAAGTGCTCACCTACCACTAAATCAAACAAATGATCTGGCTCATTACCAAGTACCAGATCCAGTGTGGCCTTCCCTGTTGTTGGCACTTCGATATACTGTGTCAGGAAGCCCTCCTGCACACATTGGACAAAAACTGATCCATCTGATGTACCAGAGTTATAGCATTTCCAGTCAATGTTGGGGAAGTTAAAGGCCCTCATAATAACCACCCTGTTCCTTTCACTCCTGCCCAGAATCGTATTGTCGATCCTCTCCTCCACATCCCTGAAACTTTGCAGAGGCCTATAAAAAACTCCCAGCAGTGTGACCTCTCCTCTCCTGTTTCTAGCCTCAGCCCATTCCATCTCATCAAATGTTCTTTCAGCCACCGTTATACCATCCTTGACTAACAAAACCATACCACCTCCTCTTTTACCACCTTCCCTGCTCTTAAGGAAAGATCTAAATCCTGGAACCTTCAACATCCAATCCTGACTTTGCTCTATCCATGTCTCAATAATGGCTACAACATCGAAGTCCCAGGTACCTATCCATGCTGAGAAGCTCACTGACCTTATTTTGGATACTCCTGGTGTTGAAGTAGACACACTTCAAACCAGCTTGTTGTCGGCCAGCACATTCCTGTGACCATGGAATCCTGTCCATGCCCTCCTTACTCTCATCCACCTGTGTACTGGAACCACAGCACAGGATCCCACCACCCCCTGCTGAGCTAGTTTAAATCCACCCGGATAGCACCAGCAAATTTCCCATCCAGGATATTAGTACCCCTCTGGTTCAAGTGAAGACCATCCTGTTTGTAGAGATACCACCTTCCCCAGAATGAGCCCCAATTATCCACAAACCTAAAACCCTCCCTCCTGCACCATCCCTGCATCCACGTGTTCAGCTGATGTCTTTCTCTGTTCTTCGCCTTACTATCACGTGGCACAGGTAACAATCCAGAGATATCAACTCTGTTTGTTCTCGCTCTCAGCTTCCACCGTAGCTCCCTGAATTCCTGCCTTACACCCCTATCCCTCTTTATACCTATGTTGTTGGTACTTATGTGGACCACGACTTGGTCAACCTCTTCCTTCAGGACCCCAAAGACATGACCCAAGACATCACGGACTCTGGCACCTGGAAGGCAACGTACCAACCGTGAGTCTCTTTCGTTCCCAACAAACCTTCTATCTGACCCTCTCACTATTGAGTTCCCATTGACTAATACTCTTGACCTTTTCCCCCCTTCTCTTCTGTACAATAGGGACAGACTCTGTGCCAGAAACCTGCACCTCAGTGTATGCCCCTGGAAGTCATCTCCCCCCCCCACCCCCAACAGTATTCAAAACTTGTTTTTCAGGGGAACGACCGCAGGGAATCCCTGCACTGACTGTTTTTTCCCCTTTGAACAGTCACCCACCTTTCTTCGTGCTTAGGAGTAATTACTTCCTGTAACTCTTATCTATCACAGATTCTGCTTCCCAAATGATCCAAAGTTCATCCACCTCCCACTCTAGTTCCCTAACGCAGACTTGGAGGAGCGAGAGTTGGGTGCACTTCCTGCAGATGTACTTGGATGGGACATTAATGGTATCCCTTACCTCAAACATCATGCAGGAGGAACATTCCTCTCCCTGCACTGCCATCCTGCTAGTCCCCTTATCAGAAAGTTTAAAAAAAAGAAGAGAAACATACCTGATGTGTCCCTGGTGTTTAAGGTTAGAGGAGGTGGATGGGTGGGAGAGCCTACAAGGGTAGAGTCTCAGGTTTAGAAAACACTCACTTATATAGCTGGACGGGGAAAAAAAAAGTCCTTCTTTTCCCAGAAACCTCTGCTCTCTGAGGTGCTGCCATTGTTGACGCTTGAGGTAAGCTTTTAAAGTTTTAAATCAGTGACCAACCTTTCCCGACAGGCCCCTGCTCCAAGCTCCTGCTCTTTCTTCTGCTGCCAACTAAAAATTAAGCTATGTCAAACACAACCATATACAAGGGATGTTTAAGAGAGGACATTACCTGGAACCCTATTGTCTCAGATTCCAAATCCATTTGATCACTATGACAATGCTCCTTACGCTCATGTTCAGTTGCTTACTCCCAAAATCGGTTGCTGGCGATAAAGTTCTCCAAGCAGCAATTCCATTTCAGTACTTACCTCCATGCAGGCTCTGCAGGCCTGTAAAAGAAGGTGTCTAATGGCTTAATCATTTGTAAACAAGATAATTTGATATGGTGATTGAAACTAAGTCCAGTGGATATCATTGACTATGGCATCCTTGATTGGGGTTGTTAACCTTGATCAAACAGGGTGTACTGGCTGACAGATATAAACAGAAGATTCAGAGAGTCTCCAGCCTCCAGAGACTGTCTCTGAGTGGGCTGGTCAGAGCCCTGTATTGTGTATATGTAAATAAAGGATGACTTGGTGTTAGGATACCGGCCTCTGCGCAGTTATTTCACTTGATACAGTTTTATATGGGTCTAAAAGGGTTAATACTTGATTGAGTACAGTAAGTGCCTCCCATTGGGATGATGCCATGACGACTTGATCAGAATGTTGCAGGAGACAGACCTGGGGCTTGAGTGCTCCCAACAGCATTGTTTTGTAGGAATGTAGGCCATAAATAATCTGCAAAAATGGTGCCATAATGCAATAGTCGCTATTCTGTTTATTCAACAAAGTCCTTCTAGTGAATTCAGAAGGGTAAATATTCTAATGTATACGAGCCAACTTTGGGCTTGAGGAAGCTACACACAACTAGCAGTATGGCAATTTAAAGGTTAATTCTGCAATGGCAGAATGATTTTATGCCATTGTAGATGATATAGTGAAAAATGTTGGGCAATTGCATTCCTCATAAAGAATGTAAAATCCGCCCATATTTATACTGTCACCAGAAAAACCTGATCTGTCTCTCTGTGCTGTTTACTGTTGTCTCTTTATTGTGAGATTCAGAAAACCTATGGGTAAAGTTTCGCAGGTAAGGCAAGATAGCAACTCTGAACCTGTGACACCGATTCACCAGGAAACTATGCAAATGTAAGCAGTCACAGTCCTCACAGCCTGGTTAGATTTCAAAACGAGCATTGCTTTCAGTCACTAGGTGTTAAATAACACAAAACTGATTGTGTGTATGAGACCATAGATTCTTTTAGTTCACCAACTCAACAGTGAATGAAAAGAAGCACAAAAAGCATTTGATTTGCTTGTTTGGTTAAAGATTAGCCAATACTTAGACTGCAAAGATCAGTAACTGCACACAGTTTATAATCTGGAGAAGGTTAACATAGACTGCAACCTTTGCACAGTGGCACTCCCACATGACAGACACTCCGAAGAGGGAAAAAGCAACAAGAAACCAGACTTTTTAAAATTAAATATCTTTCAGGTAAGAGATTTTATCTCCGTCAACTACAGTATTCAACGTTTTGGTCACACAAGAAAGGGATAATTATCTCCACCGTAAACATGTCGGGATCCGTCGACAGGGAAGTAATGGAGGAATGTGTGAAGGATGAAGTTCCCTTCAGACAAATGCAGAAGGTTGGAGTTCAGTAGCTTGATGTTGGTGTTACTGGACTGTGGTGTAAGAAATTTCTGGGGAGGAGAATGCAGGAATAAATAGGACAATAATACAGTGTGGGCAAATACAGAGTAAAACCAAGAGTATGTGGGTAAAACAAGTAATAGATATGAAGTTAAGCAATTTTGAGTACGGGTATATAGAACACTGGATTCAAAAAGGGAGAAACTAACAAAAGAGTCTGCATATTACTAATTCCTTAGCTTGCTTTTATCTCGTACAAGATTACACTGGTATAAAGTTGAGGATTACCCATCATGCACGTTCTTCACTTAAGTCTGGCACCAACCGATTAAAGAGACCAGCAAATTGAAATTGGAACTATTCAAGATTGTCGTGAGAATATACCCTGTTGCACTTCAATTCTGACTTTGAATCATTTGCAATATTTGAGCAGTTCCTCTTTGTGAACCATCAAACAGAAAGACAAGATGGCATACTTTTAGGTGAGAGGAGAAAGATTTTTTAAAAAGACATGAGGGGCAATTTTTTTTTACATAGATTGTTTTCTATGTGCAATGAACTACCAGAGGAAGTGGTGGATGTGGGTACAATTACAATGTTTAAAAGACATTTGGATAAGTACATGACTAGGGATCTGAGCAAAGCGCAGACAGGTGGGACTAGTTTAGTTTGGGATTATGGTCGGCAAGGAATGGTTGGATTGGAGGGTCTGTGACTCAATGGCTATTGCCAAGGTAAGTGCTCTTTACATGTCACTCTGAAATTCTGACTTTGAAACTTCTAATGGCCACTCTTCACTAGAAGATCGGTGATACATTTGGCCATTAATAACTGGAATTGAATAGAGCGACAAAACTTTCATGGAAACTGACACGACCTGAACATAAAGTTTTAACAACTGCCTGGAAATTTAGTTGTGCCTGAAACTGGGTGCACCAATAGCAGAGCACATGTGCTGCTCATGTTTGTTCACATGATCACAGGAGCCATGTTAATGCGGTGCTGCCCAGAAAATCACATGCCTGTTTCGGACCACGGGAAATTGAGCTTCTCTGACACCACATTGAGGCCAGCAGCACCTTTTACAGGGGAATAAATGTGGGAAATGCTGGAAATACTCTAGGCCTGGCAGTATTTGTGGAGAGATAATCCATGAGTGGAATCTCCCTCTCCTAAAAGTGCTAAGGAAGATGGCAGGAAAGGAATTAATAACCACCTATGGGCTACCATATGCAACCACTGCATATGAGAACCTTGCCAACTCTTTGAAATGGGGAGAGAGCAGGAGATTTGCACAAAGTAGTGATGCTTATTTAACAAGTCGGTGCAGGCTCAATGGGCTGTATGACCACCTTCTAAACTGTAACACGTCTGTGATTCTATGATGAGTAAGATTAAGTGGTTTGTCTGCTGGGGGTTCACTTGGGGAGGGTAGGAGCTGTTTCCAAAGTTGTGGTGATCAGGAGTACAGATGGGACTTGGGGAATGGCTACTGAACTCCAACCTTCTGACTTTGCCTCTGACTTCGTCGCTACTGGTTCTTCCTGCAAAAACTCCCCAACCTGGGACTGCCCCTACCCCACCAGCCAAATCTTGCCCACTGCTCCTGAACTTTGAATAGATTCTGCGGAACCCTCAAATGGACCAGGCTAGACCCCCTCAAAACATTTCAACAAGACAGCCCAGACCCTAACTTTTCTAGTTGTTTTAAACAGTTATTCTGGATATTCCAGAATGATGCAGCTGGCCCAATCACTCAGTTTTTAAAAAACAGAATTTATTTACAGACTACTGAATGAAATATGAACAAAACACCATGGGGTGGCACGGTGGCTCAGTGGTTAGCACTGCTGCCTCACAGCATCAGGGTCCCAGGTTCGATTCCAGCCTCGGGTGACTGTCTGTGTGAAGTTTGCACATTCTCCCCATGTCTGCATGGGTTTCCTCCTGGTGCTCTGGTTTCCTCCCACGGTTGATAGATGTGCAAGTCAGGTGAATTGGCAATGTCAGAATTTCAGAGTGACATGTAAAGAGCACTTACCTTGGCAACAGCCATTGAGTCACAGACCAACCAGTCCATGCTGACCATAATCCCAAACTAAACTAGTCCCACCTGTCTGCGCTTTGCTCAGATCCCTAGTCATGTACTTATCCAAATGTCTTTTAAACATTGTAATTGTACCCACATCCACCACTTCCTCTGGTAGTTCATTGCACATAGAAAACAATCAATGTAAAAAAAAATTGCCCATAGTGTTAGGTGCATTAGTCAGAGGGAAATGGGTCTGGGTGGGTTACTCTTCGGAGGGTCAGTGTGGACTGGTTGGGCCAAAGGGCCTGTTTTCACTCTGTAGGGAATCCAATCTAATCAAAAGAGAACCGAATTTAGAATAACAACCTATCTGAAAACCTAATCCACTCTATCGAAACTTAATGATGCTGTTCCAAATACTTGTAACATCCCCATTAACAGCCCCTTGGCAAGAAAAGGTAAAATCAAACATAGGTTCTTACAGGACAGATGTCAAAGAGCGAGAGGATCAGCATGGAGTTGTTTATTTTCCCAGCAGCTGTTTCTCTGGGTTCCCAGTTAAAATTTGATAGCAGCTGTAACCCAAACAGTTTGTGAAACCAAACCAAACCAAATCCTGAATTGAGAGAACTGGCCACTCTCCTTTCATTGTGCAAGTGTTTAAAAAAACTTAAAAGAATTTCAAGCGCCTATTTCCAGACATATTGGAACCTTTACGGCCCCTCTGAGAAAACACCAAGAGCAACATAACCTTGTTAAAGGAGCAGCATCGTCACAACTCCCACTTGCCTGGATGGGTGCAGCTTGAACAACCCTCAAGAAGCTTGACACCATCCAGGACAAAGCATCCGCTTGATTGGCTCCACATCCATTCCCTCCACCATCGACGCTCAGTAACAGCAGTGTGTACTATCTGCAAGATGCACCACAGAAATGCATTAAAAATCCTTAGACAGCATCTTCCAAACCCATGACCACTTCTACCTAGAAGGACAAGGGCAGCAGATACATGGGAATACCACTGACTATAAGTTCCCCTTCAAGTCACTCACCATTTTGACTTGGAAATATATCACCATTCCTTCACTGTTTCCAGGTCAGAATCCTGGAATTTCCTCCCTAATTGCATTAAAGATCAACCTACAATATGTGGACTGCAGCGGTTCAGGAAGTTAAAAATCACACAACACCATGTTATAGTCCAACAGCTTTATTTGGAATTACAAGCTTTCAGAGCGCTGCTGCTTCGTCAGGTAGCTAGTGGGGCAGAATCAGAGGGCATAGAATTTATAGTAAAAGGTCAGTGTCATGCAACTGGTGATGTAATGAACAAACCAAGATTGCTGTTAAGTCTTTAATCACTTGGACTGGGGTTGCAGATTTCTATTCATTAATATGTAAATCCTAGAACTTCTTTCAAGTCACATTCTCAAGATAACTTAAGGTTTTATCAAAAAACAGTGACATCTCAGCTCAGAAAATGTATTAAAGGTGTGATGTTAGAATCTGTCTGTATCCCAACCTTGAGTCAGACTGGTTCTATCTCAAAAGTAGGAATTGATCAAGTGCCACATGGATTGACTGCCTACAGATTGTGTGCTTTTTGAACAAAACAAAATGTAATAGCAAATACAAATCTGTAAAAGCAAATTCACCTCATAGTCCTATATGTGTGTGCATGTGTGTGAGAATGGGCACCTCAGTACCTCACTCTACCGCAAGCCTATTGATAACCTCACAATGCTGCAATAGCTTCGACTCTAAACATATTAAAACAGCCATCCCCTACAGACAAGCCCTACGCATACACAGGATCTGTTCAGATGACAGTTACCTGAGGCGCTGAAGGATGCCCTCATAAGAACAGGACACGATACTCATCGATCACCAGTTCTGACATGCCACAGCGAGAAACTGTAATTACCTTGTAAGGAGACAGACACAGGAAACGACTAATAGGGTACCCCTCGTCTTCCAATACTTCCTGGGAGCAGAGAAACTACGCCATCTTCTTTGCAGCCTGCAACACATTATTGATGAGGATGAGCACTGCGCCAAGATCTTCCCTACGCCACCACTTTTCACCTTTAAACAACTGTCAAATCTTAAACAGACCATTATTCGCAGCAAACTGCCCAGCCTTCAGGACAACATCAACCACAAACCATACAACCCTGTCATGGCAACCACTGCAAGATGTGTCAGAGTGTTGACACGGACACTGCCATTAGACATGGAGATACCAACCACCAAGTACACGGCAGGTACCCGTGTAACTAGGCCAACGTTGTCTATATCATACGCTGCAGGCAAGGATGCCTCAAGGCATGGTATATTGGCGAGACCAAGCAGATGCTACAACCACAGATGGGTCAATTGCCAGACAGGAATGTTCCTTCCTCACCGGGAACACTTCAGCAGTCAGGGACATTCGGCTTCAGATCTTCGGTGATCATCCTCCAAGGTGGACTTCAGGATACGCAACAACGCAGAGTCATGAGCATAGGGTGATAGCCAAGTTCCATGCCCATGAGGATGGCCTCAACCAGGATCTTTGGTTCATGTAATACTACAGGTGACCCTACTACATTATATACTCTCACACACACTCTTACTCACAATCACACTCACACACACAGACCCTCTCTCATAAACATGCTCCCTCTCGGACACACACTTACTCTGTCACTCCCCCTCTCTCTGTCACTCCCCCTCTCTCTCTCCCGCCGCCCCCCCCTTCCTTCCTCACATGCACATACACAGGCACACACATATAAGTCTATGGGGTGAACCTGCATTTGCAGATTTGTATTTGCAGATACATTTTATTTTGTTCAAAAGCACACAATATGTCGGCAGTCAGACCATGTGACACTTTGATCAATTCCTAATTTGGAAATAGAACCAGTCTGACTCAAGGTTGGGATACAGACAGATTCTAACCTCACACTTTTAATGCATTTTCTGAACTGAGATGTCACTGCTTTTTTTAAAACCTACATATTAATGAATCAAAACTTGCAACCCCATTCTAACCGATTAAAGATTTAACAGCAATTTATCTTTAGGAGAAAGTGAGGTCTGCAGATACTGGAGATCAGAGTCAAGAGTGTGGAAAAGCACAGCAGGTCAGGCAGCATCTGAGGAGCAGGAGAATTGACGTTTCAGGCTGGAACCCTTCATCAGCCCTTCCTGATGAAGGGCTCTGGTCCGAAACATCGATTCTCCTGCTCCTCGGATGCTGCCTAACCTGCTGTGCTTTTCCAACAGCACACTCTCAACAGATTTCTATTTTTGTTCAATACATGACATCAAAGATACTTTGATTTTTTACTAAACATTCTGTGTCCTATGACCCTGCCAACTAGCTACCTGAAGAAGGAACAGCGCTCTGGAAACAGTTGGACTCTAACGTGGTGTTGTGTGGTTTTTAACTTTGTCCACCACAGTCTAACACCAGCACTTCCACATCACGGTTGAGGAAGGCAGCTCACCACAACCTTCTCAAGGGTAAATAGGGATGGGCTATAAATGCTAGTCACTTAGTAATTCCCACACCCCATGAGTGAATTAATGCAAAAGGATTGTAACCCTGGACCCTAAGATGGCACTATGATGGACTGTGGTTGCTAACATCAGATTGGCAGGTGCTTCACATAGGGTGAGTCATTGCTGATCCAGGAACCCATGTGCTGAATATCTACTAGTTGACCATTCAAGTGTCTAATAGGCACAAGATGGGACTAGCTCTCCAATTGTCAGGGTGGGGGGAGTGCAGGGTGTCCTGCATGTTATTGCACTCACTTAGCACTTTAAAAAAAACTGGAAACTTTCACTCTGAGTTAACTTTTCAGATCTGTGCATTCTTCACTGGCAAAAGGAAAAATCGAACAGGTTTTGAATTTGTGAAAGGGAAAGGTTGGAAACAGGGACAAAATAGATAATCTGTGATAGAATGGAGGGCAGGAGAACAATGGATTCATGGTCATCAATATGGAACCAGTTCAACAGGAGCAGTTGAATCTAGTTGACAACCAGGAATTGGGAAGCAGTTGTAACAATTGATACCAGTCGTTAATGGGACAAGTTAATGTATAAAAATTGTGCCAACGTAAGGAATTTCAGATCAGCCATGACGACACTAATAACTATTACCCAAATATTTGTATTTCTTGACTAATGAGGAAAATGTTCATGCCATTCCACAACCACCCAATCATACCTTATACCAGGAGGTCCTCAGATCAGTTCACCAAAGGTGGTAAAGGAGGCAAATGTCCAGTAACCAGCCCAATGACATGGCAACTGTGTGGTTCAGTGATTTCACATGTGTGATTAAGATAAGTGCATCGTCACATCACCTCTCATACCTACCAAAGAACCAATTTCTCATGCGACTCAATGCAACACAATTCAATTACTCATCCAGGTGTACTGAAAACCTGTGCATTGCATTCACAACCTCCATTTCTCTCTCTCGCTCTCCCTCTCTCTCTCACACACACACACACACTCAACGTCCATTGTTGCCAATCTCAAATTTATCTTCCATTGCTTCCACACTACTCCAACCATTCATTGAATTGTGACGACTCCACCTGCACAATTGAAGAGGGGAAATGATGCTCTGTATCACGGGGCTGGATGTTTACATAGGAGATAGGAGCAGTAGTTGGCCATTCAACCTCTCGAGTCTACTCCACCATTCAATATGACCACAACTGATCGTTGAGCTCAGTACTCTAATCCTGTCTCCATCCCTGATCTCTTCAAGAGCTATATCTACCTCCTTCTTAAAAACGTAATGTTTTGGCCTCAAATACTTTCAGTGGTAGTGAATTCCATGGGCTGACCACTCTCAAGATGAAAAAATGTCTCCTCATCTCTTCTTAAAAGGCTTGCTCCTTATCCTTAGACTATGACCCCTGTTTCCGGACTCAGCCGCCATTGAGATAATTCTTCCTGCAACTAACCCGTCTTACCTTGTTAGGATCTCAGAGGTTTCTAAGAGCCTACCCCACTCATTCTTTAAAACTCCAGAAAATATAATCCTAACCAATTTAATCTCTCTTCAGTCCTCCCATCTCGGGAACCAATTTCAAAACGCTTCACTGTACTCCTTCTATATCAAGGGGTGGCACGGTGGCACAGTGGTTAGCACTGCTGCCTCGCAGCGCCAGAGACCTGCATTCAATTCCAATCTCAGGCAACTGTCTGTTTGCACATTCTCCCCGTGTCTGCGTGGGTTTCCTCCGGGTGCTCCAGTTTCCTCCCACAGTCCAAAAAAGTGCACGTTAGGTGAATTGGCCATGCTAAATTGCCCGTAGTGTTAGGTGAGGGGAATGGGTCTGGGTGGGTTGCTCTTCAGAGGGTCGGTATGGACTTGTTGGGCTGAAGGGCCTGTTTCCACACTGTAAGTAATGTAATCTAATCCTTTCTCAGATAAAGAGATCAAAACTGCACACAATATTCCAGGTGTGGCCTCAACAGTGTCCTGTATAATTGCAGCAACACATTCCTGTTTCTGTACTTGAATCCTCTTGTTATGAAGGCCAAGAGGATTCCTTAATGCTGCTTCACCTCAGTTTTTATTTTCATGCATTTAACCACTGCAACATCTCTGCATCCTCCTCACAGCTCACCCTTCCACTCAGTTTTGAGTAATTGCAATCTTGGAGATATGACACATAGTTTTCTCATTTAAATCATTAGCATAAATTGTGAAAGCTGGGATCCTCATACTGATCCCTGCTGTATCCCCCTAGCCACTGCCTGCCATTCAGAAAAAGACCTATTTATTCCTATTTTTATTTCTCATCTGGTAACCTGTTTTTTAAAATCTATCTCAATACACTAGCCCGCATCTTAGTTTTACACAACTGCCATCATATTAGAGTCATAGAGATGTACAGCACCTTCGGTCCAAATCGTCGCTGACCAGATACCCTAACCTAATCTAGACCCACCTGCAAGCACCCGCCCAAATCCCTCCAAACCCTTCCTATTCATATACTCATCTATATGCCTTTTAAATGTTGCAATTGTACTAGCCTCCACCACATTTCACACATGCACCACCCTCTGCATGAAAACGTTGCCCCTTAGGTCTCTTTTATATCTTTCCCCTCTCACCCTAAACCTATGCCCTCTAGTTCTGGACTCCCCGACCCAGGGAAAAGACTTTGCCTATTTACCCTATCTATGCCCCTCATGATTTCATAAACCTCCATAAGGTCACTCCTCAGCTTCTGTGCACCAGGGATAACAGCCCTGGCCTACTTAACCTCTCCCTGTATCTCAAATCCTCCAACTCTGGCAACATGCTTGTAAATCTTTTCTGGACCTTTTCAAGTTTCACAACATCCTTCCAATAGGAAGGAGACCACAATTGCATGCAATATTCCAAAAGTGGCCTAACCAATGTCCTGTTCAGCCGCAACATGACCTCCCAACTCCTGGACTCAATATTCTGACCAATATTGCTGAGACTACCTTTTTCAGCTCCTTCCTGAATCTTATCCCTGAATCTATCATGAAGCAAAAAGCTGTAGGGCAAGGTGTGATCATGGACATTTTCCCTTCCTCTCCACTCCATGTTTCCTCTTCTGCTTGTTAAATCGTCCATCCACAGCAAAGACAGCAAATTCAACAAAGAAGTCACTTGCAGCCATAAAGTCAGATGCAGGAGGTGCACATAGTATGTTACCCAGTACAAATGGGTGGCAACTAGGCCAGAGAGAAATAGTGGGTCATGTGCCAGCTCACTAGGGGGTGAGATCACAGTTTGGATCGGAGCTGAGGATTTTGATAGTGTAGCATTCAGGAGCATGCTGGTGACCATGTGGTTATATGATAGGGGAATCAAGGGTCATGGGTAAATGCACTAAAGTAGAATTCAGTATTATCAGGTCAGCTGTGATCTCATTAAATGGCAGAACAGACTCAGTGGGCTGAATGGCCTACTTTACCTCCTGAGTTTTCTGTTTTATGTATAACAAGAAACTTTGCAAATTGGGAGGATGGCTCACTGAACAGCTTCATGTCACACTCAAGGAGAATGGAGGAATCCAAGTCCAGCCTGGCAAGAGATTTTGAACAGGACTTGGAGACCCTCATTTTGAGTTAGGAAGTGGTGCTTAATTCAAGACTACAGTCAACTGTTATGTGGTGTCTTGTATCCACCTTCCATGAAGGGGAGCCAATGAACCTTTGGGTGCTGCAGTGAAATGTTCAGATGCTGGTCATGAGATCCATGGATCTGCTGGCAGCAGGTTCTGCTGGAGCTCCCTCAGTGCAATCGCAGTGCTCTGTTTGATGTGTAGGCTTGTCCAGCAATCTTTGCTTCAGCTTCATGCTACTTCACCAGTGTCCTCATCAATACCCTCATCATGACCAGACTCATTCTGTTGTGTAACTCAAGCTGGGTTGATGGAGGTTACACAGTTTAGTTACTATTGCAATGCAAAACCAAGTCACCTCAAGTTCTGCTCCTGGATGTCATGAAGATTCCTGTCGGGGTGGGGGGATATGGAAGTGTAGGGGGCCTGTAATGGAATGCCTTTGTCCTTCTCCTTCTCTGCTGCCTCACTATTTGAGTAATTTCCCACTGAATTTTCTGCAGTCTGTCCTGCTCATGTGGCTGATCTAAAGACACTGTAACCAAAGGTCACACATCTGGGTCACCTTTGTCTCCCCTGACAGTGAACAACAGCTCTTAAAAAAAAGATTTAAAACATAAAACACAAAGCTTCCATAAATTTGGCTGAAGCAATCGAAAGCAAAGAACTACAGATGCCGGAAATCTGAAACACAAACAGACAGTGCTGGAGAAACTCGGCAGGTGCACTGCATCTGCAGAGAGAGAGAGCAGAGTTATTTCAAGTCCAGAGACCTTCCATCCTAATGTAATGGGTTCTGATGAAGGATTAGTGAGGTCAAAACATTATCTCTGCTTCTTCTCTCTCCAGATGCTGCCAGACCCTGCTGAGTTTCTCCAGCACTTTCAGTTTCTGTTGGCTTAAGCAAACGTTACTCAAAAGCACCTGACTTGCCACTTGTTGACAAGTAAATTGGGGAAATGCTCATCTTGCAGCTGAACACATGGGGCAGGATTTTCTCCCAGGTTTTGGGTCACTACATCCTTCAGGCCGAATAGAAGTTCTGAGCTCACACCCTCCAGAAACCAGACTGGGGTGCCTAAATTGTCATGTCCATGCTTACCATCCTAACTGGAAAAGATTTGGGATGGTGATAAGGAGAAGGCAAGACAGTGTGGTACAGTCAATGGCACTTGGCGGTCCCAGCAAATTTTAAATGTGGGTGATATCCAGCCATTTGGTCTGGCCCTTGCATAGAGAAAGAAAATACTGTCTTGAGGTACAGAGTTTCTGGGACTTCTCAGAATTTTCACTACCCAGCAAATGGGGAGCTATCACTCCTGTTGTCTGAAATGTAAGAATCCATGGCAACCTTGACAGTGATAAGCTTTGCAACTATCTGATAGCTTGAGATTGTCTCAAATGATTCCTAGCATGCAACTAAAGGACACTCAGTGGTTAACAGTCTGCAAATAGATGGCAGTTCCAGCTGATAGAATGGCAAATGGCTCCTACTTGTTAAAGTAATGTTTAATAATAATATCCTCAACAACAAAGAAGGGGAAAATGCCAAATTTATATTCCACATTGTTTTGCAGAACAATAGTTACAGTCTTCCTCCCCTTCCCCCGCCATGAGAAAAAATGTCTCAATTTATTTACGGTTGGAACATGGAAGGTTCTGGCTCTGGCAACTTCAAGATCTAACCTGCAGTGCACTGGAATAATATTTAAGAGTTTGTTGGCTGCTTTCCACATCAGGACTATGTATAAACAATGAATCTACTACCTTGTGACCACTACCAAAAACTCAAAAAGACAGGAAAGGAAGTGCTGTTCTTTAGAAGCCCATTCTCTCATGCTAGCCAATACATGTTATCTAATATTAGATCAAAGAAGGGCTTGCATTTATAAAGCACTTTATACACAAGGAACTACTTGTTAAATTGTTTTGTTGTAATGTAGAAAATGCAGCAACCATTCTCAGCAAATTCTCACAGATAACAATGTGACATGACAAGCTAATCTGTTTTTTGTAATGTTTTGTGGGGTAAATATTGGCCAGGAGACCAAAGGTAACCATTTAAAGGAAGATTAACATACTGGAATCAAAATTTTAATTCCTTTTCTCTCTACACTGATACTGCTAAGTTTTTCCAGCCTTTTCTGTTTTTATTTTACACCAGGGATAGCTCTCCTGATTTTCTTTGAAATTGGGATCTGGGGTCTATTGCATCCACTGACCAGGCAGCTGGGTTCTTAATTAAAATTTTGGCTAAAAGATGGTACCTCCCACAGGTCAATGCTCCCTCGAGAGAACGTTCAGCATTCACTGGAGAATCAACCCTGATCTTTGTGCTCATGCCCTGGAGTAGGACGTAAACGCAAATCCTTATGATTCAGTGGCTGATGGGTCACTAAGTGAGCTATGGAATGATATGTCATTGACGTGGTATTATTGGTAATGGTCAGATTGAACAATTAATTTCTGTTGCTTTATTTCAATCTTCATGTTATTTCAAAACTTTATTAGTCAGACAAGAAGATTGTTGTTACTCAGGTTACATTATAATTTTTATTATTATAAAAGAACTAATTCCAGAGGAGGGGAGGGTGGCTGCCTTTGATATTAATGTTGGCTTGGACTGAGCGTGGCATCAAGGATTCCCATCAGTACTAGAGTCAATGGGAACCAGGGGAATAAACTCTGTACTGGTAAGAGTCATACTCAGCAGAAGGAAGCTGATTGTGAGTGTTCAATGTCAGTCATTTCAGCTCCAGCTTAAGACTGCAGGAGTTCCTCAAGTGCAACCATCTCCAGCTGCTTCATTAATGACCTTTCATCCATTATTAGATCAGAAGTGGGGATATTGGCTGATGATTGCACTATTCATGACTCCTGAGATACTCAAGCATCCATGTCCAAATGCAGCAAGACCTGGCCAATCTTGGGCTGTAATGTGGCGAGTAGCATTCATGCCACACAAATGCCAGGCAATGACTATCTCCCACAAAAAAGAATATAGACACTGCCTCTTGATATTCAATGCTGTTGCTATCACTTAGTCCCTCACAATAAGTACTTTGGCTACAAGAGCAGGCCAGCAAATAGGAATCCTGTAGTGATTAACTCCCCAAACTCTGTCCAACATCTACCAGGCACAAGTCAGGAGTGTGATGGAATACTCTTCACTTGCCAGGATAAGTAGATCTCCAACAATAGTCATGAATCTTGTCGTCATCCAGGACAAAGCTACCCACTTCATTAGCACCGCATCCGTTAACATTAATCCCCTCCACCACTAATGCACATTAGCAGCAGTATTGTGTGCCATGTACAAGATGTACTGCAATAACTCACCAAAGATCCCTAGACAGCACCTTCCAAAGCTATAACCACTACCAATTACAAGAACAGCAGATACATGGGAAACACTACCCCGACAAGTTTTACTCCAAGCCGCACACCACCCTGTTATAGAAATATTTTGCTGTTCTTTCACCATTGCTAAGTCAAAATACTGGAACTCCCTCCATATTAGCATAGTGGGAAGACCTACACTGTTGGACTATAGTAGTTCAAGATATAGTAGTATAGTAGTTCATGACCATTTTCTCAGGGGCAGTTAGGGATAGACAATAAATGCTGGCGAGCCAGCAATGTCCACATTCCGTGAATTAATTTATTTCTAAACTCACTACTTTATTCCAGATTGATTCTATAACTGTCAATTGTTGTTGTACGAATAGATATCTGCACTTCTGATATGCAGATTATTCTAACAGCTGTAACACACAAAAGAAAAGTATTAGTGACATGATCCTGATGTGCTCGTAACTACATTAATACTGACATTAGCCTTCTAACAATCATATGACACCAATTGGATTCTAAAATTATTTATGAACTTATTATTTTTAAATCTTGGAATATTTGATCATAACAAAATAAATGCACTGCTTTTAAACAGTCAGACTTCTTATTGATTACTATGGGTACTTGGATTAAAACAATTTGTAAACACATTAATTTATAGAAAAGACTCTGTGACGGACGATGTCAATAATTGGGCAGAAGTATGTTGGTCTGGTGCTATTCTCAGTGGGATGTTTGGTGGCTGTTATACAAGCAACAAGTCCTTGTGAAATCCTCAATCAGGTAAGTGAGATTGGAAGTCTTTGCCTTGTTAAATATTTAAATAGTTTACACCAAATAATGAAGAATATTTTTGGTACAATTAATATATAATATATATTTTCCATATGGGCTCTTCTGACACCACATGACTAGCACAATTATGGTCAGAAAAACAATTATGATCAGAAACACAATAATGGTCAGAAACACATTGTCAGAATTGTAGTTACTCATCTAGACAGTACGGTATTTATGAATTATGTTTTATACATAATAGTGAAGTAAATCATTTTCATTTTAATCTTTGTATTATTTCTTCTCCTTTTACTGTACTGCCTTCCTTCCTTGCACTTACACCATTCAGCAGCAGTGAAGACAGAATGTCCTACTCTCAAATCCTTTTTGACATTGTCCATGAGTTCAGAGCATAGGAGCAAGAATAGACCATTCTGTGCCTTTAGCCTCCTCTGTCATTTGAGATCATAGTTAATCTTATACCTCAATATCATATACCCACATAATTCCCATATCCTTTGATGTCATTAGTAATTAGAAATTTACTTAACAACTTGTCGAGAAGTCTTGATGGACTGAATGACCTCCTTCAATCTTGAAGCAATTTAGCTAAAATGTAAGATTCAGCTGATTGATATTGATTGTGAACTGATGGAATCCACTGATCATTATGGTATGCAAGTAGTCACAGCCTGACAACCTGAGAACAACCCATTTACTCTTGCTCGACTTACTGTCTGTTAACCAGTCCTCAATACAAGCTAGTATATTACTCCAAATCCCATGCGCTTTAATTTTGTTTACTAACCTCCTTGGTGGGACTTTATCAAAAGGTTTCTGAAACTTCAAATACACTCCAACCACCGATTCCTCTTATCAACTCTGCTATTAATATTGTCAAAAATCTTTGTCACAAGATTTGTCACACATGATTTCCCCATCATAAATCGATTTTGATTCTGTTCAAACAGAAAATTGTTTCCTAAATATCCAGTAACCATATCCTTTATATTAGATTGTAGTATGTACTGATATCAGGCTGATGTCTACAGTTCTCTAGTTTCTCTCTTTCTCCTTTATGAAACAATGGGGTTACATTTGCAACTTTCCAATCTTCAGGATTGTTGCAGAGTTAGTAGAAATCTGAAAAATTTACCCCAATGCAACCAATATCTCTGGAGCAATCTCTTTCAGCACTCCAGGGTAGAGGTCATCATATCCCAGAGATTTGTCAAATTTTAGTCCCATTAATTTCTCCAATACATTTTATTCATTAATACTAATTTCTTTCAGTTCCACACTCTCATTAAACCCTTGGATCTTCATTATGTTTGGGAGAATTCTTATGTCTTCCTCTGTCATTTCTTTATTTCCAAATATAAATTATCTTGTCCTTCTATGCATTGGACTCACATTAGCTTTTGTTAATCTTTCCCTTTTTTTATAGATCTAGAAGCATTTACCATCCAATTCATGTTTTTTGCTCTTATATATTCATATACTATTCTCTTTTCTTATGAATTACTTGATTCTCCTTTGTTGAATTCAAACATTCTCCCAATCCTCAGACTTACAAAGATTTTGGCAAATTAGCTAATACTATCTTAACTTCACTTGTTAGCCATGGCTGTGTCACTTTTTCTGTTCTATATTTTTGTCTTCAAGGATTTGTTAAGTGTGTACAATAAAATTTTCTGATTCAATATGTGAATATACCTACTAGAGAAGGTGCAAAACTTGACCTACTCTTGGGAAATAATGCAGGTCAGGTGACTGAGGTGTCAGTGGGGGATCACTTTGGGGCCAGTGACCATAATTCTATTAGTTTTAAAATTGTGATGGCAAAGGATAGACCAGATCTAAAAGTTGAAATTCTAAATTGAACAAAGGCTAATTTTGATGGTATTAGGCAAGAGCTATGAAAAGCTGATTTGGGCCAGATGTTTGCAGGTAAAGGGACGGCTGGAAAATGGGAAGCCTTCAGAAATGAGATAATGAGAGTCCAGAGACAGTATATTCCTGTTAGGGTAAAAGGAAAGGCTGGTAGGTGTAGGGAATGCTGGATAACTAATGAAATTGAGGGTTTGGTTAAGAAAAAGAAGGAAGCATATGTCAGATATATACAGGATAGATCGAGTGAGTCCTTTGAAGGAAATTAGGAAGGCAAAAGGGGACTTGAGATAGCTTTGACAAATATAGTTAAGGACAATTCAAGGGGTTTTTACAAATACGTTAGAGAGGGAGAGAATAGGGCCCCTCAAATATCAGCAAGGTAGCCTTTGTGTGGAGCAGCAGGAGACACGAAACAAGTATTTTGCATCAGTACTGACTGTGGAAAAGGACATGGAAGATTCAGAATGTAGGGAAATAGATGGTGACATCTTGAAAAATGTCCATATTACAGAGGAGGGAGTGCTGGATGTCTTGAAACGCATAAAGGTGGATAAATCCCCAGGACCCTTGCTGAGATATTTGTATCATCGATTGTCACAGGTGAGTTGCTGGAAGACTGGAGATTGGCTAACGTGGTGCCACTATTTAAGAAAGGTGGTAAGGACAATCCAGGAAACTATAGACCAATGAGCTTGACGTCGGTGGTGAGCAAGTTGTTGGAGGGAATCCTGAGGCACAGGATTTACATGTATTTGGAAAGGCAAGGACTGATTAGGAATAGTCAACATGGCTTTGTGCATGGGAAATCATGTCTCACAAATTTGATTGAGGTTTTTGAAGAAGTAACAAAGAGGATTGATGAGGGCAGAACGTAATCTGTATGGACTTCAGTAAGACGTTCAACAAGGTTTCCCATGGGAGTCTGATTAGCAAGGTTAGATCTCATGAAATACAGGGAGAACTAGCCATTTAGACACAGAGCTGGCTCAAAGGTAGAAGACAGAGGATGGTGGTGGAGAGTTGTTTTTCAGATTGGAGGCCTGTGACCAGTGGAGTGCCACAAGGATCGGTTCTGGGTCCACTACCTTTTGTCATTTATATAGATGATTTAGATGTGAAGATAGGAGGTACAGTTAGTAACTTTGCAGATGACACCAAAATTGGAGGTGTAGTGAAGAGCGAAGAAGGTTACCTCAGATTACAACGGAATCTTGATCAGATGGGCCAATGGGCTGAGAAGTGGCAGATGGAGTTTAATTCAAATAAATGTGAGGTGCTGCATTTTGGGAAAGCAAATCTTAGCAGGACTTATACACTTAATGGTAAGGTCCTAGGGAGTGTTGCTGAACAAAGAGACCTTGGAATGCAGGTTCATAGCTCCTTGAAAGTGGAGTCACAGGTAGATAAGATAGTGGTATGCTTTCCTTTATTGGTCAGAGTACTGAGTACTGGAGTTGGGAGGTCATGTTGCGGCTGTACGAAACTTTGGTTTGATCACTTTTGGAATATTGTATGCAATTCTGGTCTCCTTCTTATCGTAAGGCTGTTAGAGTCATCAAGTCACAGAATTGTACAGCACGGAAACAGACCCTTCGGTTCAATCCGACCATGCCGACCAGATATCCCAACCCAATCTAGTCCCACCTGCTAGCACCCGGCACATATCCCTCTAAACCCATCATATTCATATAGCCCTCTAGTTCTGGACTCCCCGATCCCAGGGAAAAGACTTTGTCTATCTATCCTATCCATGCCTCTCATGATTTTATAGACCTCTATAAGGTCACCCCTCAGCCTCCGACGCTCCAGGGAAAACAACCCCAGCCCATTCAGCCTCTCCCTATAGCTCAAATCCTCCAACCCTGGCAACATCCTTGTAAATCTTTTCTGAACCCTTTTAAGTTTCACAACATCCTTCCGATAGGACGGAGACCAGAATTGCACGCAATATTCCAAAAGTGGCCTAACCAATGGCAAGATGACCTCCCAACTCCAGAACTCAATATGCTGACTAATAAAGGAAAGCATACCAAACGCTTTCTTCACTATCCTTTTCCCTGTGGTGGAGGAGTCCAGATCTAGAGGGCATAGGTTTAAGATGAGAGGGGAAAGATATAAAAGACATCTAAGGAACAACTTTTACATGCAGAGGGTGGTGAGTGTGTGGAATGAGCTGCCAGAGGAAGCAGTGGAGGCCGGTACAATTGCAACATTTAAAAGGCATCTGGGTGGGTATGTGAATGGGAAGGGTTTGGAGGGATATCGGCTGGGTGCTGGCAAGTGGGAATAGATTGGGTTGCGATACCTGGTCGGCATAGACAGGTTGGACCAAAGGGTCTGTTTCCATGGTGTACATCTCTATGACTGTATGATTTTATGAATGTATGCTTTTTTGAAAACCAAAACAAGACTTCTTTAATTGCTAGCCATTGTATAACTATCTTGAAGCCTATTAGATTAATGTTTTTAATCCACTATGACATGCTTCCATCACATACCATTATAATTTTCTCTGCTTTAATTTAAAACACTGGTTTCAGATTGAACTATATTTTTTCAAGGAAAATTCTACCACACTGTGGTCACCATTCCTTACAGATTATTGTCTAAATTTGTTTTAATCAGACCTTTCCGTGGAGATGTGATAATGTAATGGTAACGTCACTGGACTCGTAGCCAGAAGTATAGACTAATGTTCTCTGGGTTCAAATCGCACCTTGGCAGATTAGTTCAATTTTTAAAGAAGCTAGTCCTATGTTTGTAAAAACCCATCTGGTCCACTAATGCCCATTAAGAAAAGAAATCTGTTATCCTTACTGGATCTGACTTAAAATGGGACCAACAGCAATGCCCTCTAGGTAATTAGGCATGGGCATGAACGCTGGCCAAGCCAGCGATGCCCACATCCCATGAATTAATACAAAAGTTGCGTAATACTAGATCTTAAGTAGCTGTGTCCCAGGTGATTCTTCCAACTATTGTTCGAGAAAACTATTTCCAACTTATTCCAGGAGTTTTTCCTCCAATGCATTAGTGTTCATTAGATTCACTCAGCATATATGTAGATTGAAGTCAGCCATGATTGTTGCACTCCACTTGCTCTTTGCTACTCTAATTTCCTGATTTATAACATGCCTTACAGTACACTACTGTCTGGTTGCCTATAAACCACTTCTACCAAGGCTGCTTTCTGTTTCATCTGTATAGAGAAAGCAGAGCTAACATTTCCAGTGGCCCTTCTTCAGAATATCCTCATCAGGATATTGGTCCTAGTATTGGAGTCATAGAGTCATAGGTATGTACAGCACAGAAAGAGACCCTTCAGTCCAACCCGTCCATGCTGACTAGATATCCTAACCTAATCTAGTCCCATTTGCCAGCACTTGGCCCATATCCCTCCAGAGAAAACAACCACATCTTATAATCCTCCAACCGTGGCAACATCTTTGTAAATCTTTTCTGAACTCTTTTAAGTTTCACGATATCCTTCCAATAGGAGCAAGACCAGAATTGCACGCAATATTCCAAAAGTGGCCTAACTAATGTCCTGTGCAGCTGCAACATGACCTCTCAACTCCTATACTCAATGCTCTGACCAATAAAGGAAAGCAACCCAAATGCCTTCTTCACTATCTTATCAACGTATTACTCCTCTTTCAAAGGACTGCACTCCAAGGTCTCTTTGTTCCTGCTAAGATCTAACCTCTCCTCCTTGTACTGGTTCCACCTGCTACAGAACTAGTTCCAATGTCTACATGTTCATTTGCTCAATTTCTCTGTGTTTATACTCATTAGGATATTGGACTGCATGCAGTCCTGAGATTACTGCCTTCGAGGACCTGCTTTCAAGTCTCTTGCCGAGTTTCCTAAATTCTACTTTCAGGGACTTATTCCCCTCCATATATTGTTGGTGCCCATGTGAACCATGATCTCTGGGGCCCTGACAGATATCTTTCTGGCATCCTTAAATACAGGTGAGGTGCCGGAGGACTGGAGGGTTGCTCATGTTTTCCCCCTTACAAGAAGGGTAGTAGGGATATTCTGGGTAACTATAGGCCAGTGAGCCTGACATCAGTAGTGGGAAAGTTGCTGGAGAAAGTACTGAGGGATAGGATCTATTTATATTTACGAAAAGAATGGGCTTATCAGTGATAGGCAACATGGTTTTGTGCAGGGGAGATCGTGCCTTACTAAAAATAGAGTTCTTCGAGGAAGTGACCAAGTTGATAGATGAAGGAAGGGCTGTTGATGTCATAAACATGGACTTTAGCAAGGCGTTTGATAAGGTTCCCATGGTAGACTAATGGAGAAAGTGAAGTCACATGGTATGCAGGGTATTCTAGCTAGGTTGATAAAGAACTGGTCGAGCAACAGGAAACTGAGAATAGTAGTTGAAGGGTGTTTCTCAAAATAGAGAAAGGTGACCAGTGGTTTTCCATAGGGGTCAGTGTTGAGGCCACTGTTATTTGTAATATACATTAATGATCTGGAAGACGGCACTGTTAGTATGATCAGCAAGTTTGCAGATGACACAAAGATTGGTGCAGTAGCAGAAAGCTGGTCGTGTCGTTTCATGGCTAGTTGGTGACTAGCCACGAAATGACACAACCAGCTATCCTTAGTAGCCACACATGCAGATGACAAGCAACATGAGTTCAACTGAGACAACACTACTATTATAGGACAAGCCAAACAGAGAACAGCCAGGGGATTCCTAGAGGCATGGCACTCATCCACAGATTCAACCAATAAGCACATCGACCTGGACCCAATATACGGACAGCTGGAACTGACAACCGGAAGCGGCAGAGACAAACCACTATAAATGCCAGAGGAAACATCACAGAAGCGCTTCACAGGAGGCTCCCAAGCATTGAGGATGTCACCTAGACAGGGGACGAAACGTCTGCAGCATAAATTCCCAGATCGGCGAACAGAACCACAACAATGAGCACCCGAGCTACAAATCTTCTCACAAATTAATAGGCTTGAAAGAGGCTGGCGGTGGAGGGAGGATTCTACCCTGAGCTGAACAAGAAGACCCACATCTGGTCCTTGCAGCATCTCTAGGAGCAGTGACCACTGCTGGGACTGCATTAAGATTCCTTGAACTAGTGACTCATGCAAAAAGGTGAAGTCGGTGGGCATTTCAGCAGTATATGAAATTCATGTATAGGTAGAGGCAGGTGAGATAGAGGTGGAAGTAAGTGACCTTTTTTTCTGCACCAGCCAGCTTGATTTCTCCTTATACCTGGACTCGAGGACTTGCCTTATGAGGATAAGTTGAATAAGCTTGGACTTTTCTCTCTGGAGAGAAGGAGGAAGAGAGGTGACCTGATTGAGGTATACAAGATAATGGGAGGAATAGATAGAGTCAATAGCCAGAGACTTTTCCCCAGGGCAGGATTGACTGGTACGAGGGGTCATAGTTTTAAGGTATTGGGAGAAAGGTATAGAGGAGACATCAGACGTAGGTTCTTTACGCAGAGAGTTGTGAATGCATGGAATGCGTTGCCAGTGGTGGTGGTAGAGGCAGAGTCATTAGGGACATTTAAGCGACTGCTGGACATGCACATGGATAGCAGTGAGTTGAGGGGTGCATAGATTGTTATTTTATTTTACATTAGGATTAACCCTCGGCACAATATCGTAGGCCAAAGGGCCTGTTCTGGGCTGTACTTTTCTATGTTCTGTATGTTCTATATATACTCCATCTGACTAACGGAGGGGACTTGGATCAAAAGCTCAGTTAGTGAAGCAATCCACCTGAGCTGGCCTGAGACAATAACTGGAGAGGGAATGGAGTTCATAGCAAAAGTGCATAGTTTCTTTTAGGCACCAATAATCAATATCTTTAATTCCCTTAGAGGGAATGACAGTTCATCTAAGATTGATGTGTCTAGCAGAGGCAGAAATCCAATTTGAACTCAAGAGGAAGTTGGGCACAAATTTAGAAGACAGAAACTGGTTCAAGTACTTTAGGGAGGAAAGCAAGATTAGAGTTGAGACAGCAATTTTTAAAATCGGTACAGAGGGTGGTTCTTTTGGGAAGGGAGTGATGATGACCTATATGAAATACAATGAATGTAAGGACATAGAATAAGGAAATGCAATTGCAGATAAATACAATGTAGTGGTTAGACATAAATTTGTCTGTGATTAAAAGTCATGATGTTAGAGAATTGGATGTTGTCGCTGTTAGTGTGGGTAAGAGGAAGTGAATGTAGGGAGATGTTAGCTTGGAAATGTGGACATTAGTGAAGGGATTCAGAGGAGAGTGGGCAAGAATGGAAGTCAAGGCAACTCAGGTTTTAAAGTCAACATTAAGAAGATCAAGTTAATTGATCCACTGCCATTTTCTAATTGGCACAAAGAGGGTCTATTACTTTTGATTTGTGCCTACTGGCAAGTGGCCATCAGTTTCACAACTGTCTCCTCATTAGGCAGGGATCCAAAAGACACCCACACTGGCAAAAGCAACCACTGTATTGTATTTGGGTTAACCCTGCATTGATCCCAAATATGTGTTGTGCGTTCAAGCACAGGTGGAGCAAGGGCAAGGATTTTCAGAGGCACTGTAAAGTTAATTTATAAAACATGATGAAAGCAATGAACAGAACATAACTTGAGTACTGTTGATTTAACGAGTAGATGGTAAATTGTTACATGAAGTGGTTTCCAATCACATGATTGTATAATTCTCTGAAATAAGTTGAAACATTATCTAACATTTTTAGGGTGCCAGATGGTTTATTTCTGGTCTTTCTAAATGACTCTGTTCTCAATTCTGCCATACGGGTAGTTTTTCTATAATGCGATGGCTGCATTCTCGTGCAACCCCACATTATATAGAAAAATCGTGCTTTCAAAATAATGCTTAAGGTGTTGGTGATGTACAGCCAATACATGTTTTAAAAGTTCACACTTTAGGAACAATTTCTGGATTAGTGGTGCTGGAAGAGCACAGCAGTTCAGGCAACATCCAAGCAGCTTCGAAATCGACGTTTTGGGCAAAAGCCCTTCATCAGGAATCCAGAATCTGGTTTCCAGCATCTGCAGTCATTGTTTTTACCTACTTTAGGAACAGTGTCTCCAGTTCATCAATCACATTATAGCGAATTCGTGTTTTAACAAAATGCAATTTGTAGCAGAATGACCTGTACTTGAAAATTTGAATTTCATTTGTGGAAATACTGTAATATAAAATGGGATTTTTATATGTTTCTCAGGCCTCAGCAATCTGCACTGGGAGGAATCTTACAAAGGTGCCAGAAGATCTTCCCGCCAATTTAACTAGTTTGGATTTATCGGACAACTCAGTGGATGCAACGGATCGAGAAAACAATAGGAGACTGCAGGCATTCAGAAATCTGGTCTTCCTCAATCTTTCAAATAATCACATGCCAACTTTGACCCCTGAGACCTTTATCAATCTGAAGAAGCTGAAGGTAATGGATCTGAGTCACTGCAAGATTGGTTTGCTCCACCCCAAGGCTTTCAAAGGTCTTTTAAGTTTAAAGATCCTGATGCTGAACAATAACAGAATAAAGGATTTGGCAACTCAGTTCCTCAGTGATGGGCAGGAATTGTCAATGTTGAACCTGGCCAATAACAAGCTGACCACAGTCACCATCCAGTTGTTGGAGAAATTTGAAAGAATACGTGAAGTTCGACTACAAGGAAATTCTTGGGTCTGTGACTGCAATCTGTACCCACTACAGAAATGGTTGATGCTCCGCTTTGGTAAGTAATTAATTGATTATCAAGTTAAGGTCAATTTCAGAGAAGGGCTGGGGATCTGCGAAAACACTGGACTGTCTGTCTAATCCTTGTCATTGTGGGTATCTCTAGCATAGAACAGAGAAGGTAATTTCAGCTGAACCTGCCTATTGAGAAACTAATAGGCGCAGTCAGTTATCCCTGTTACAGCCTACTTCAATAAAGAAATATCAGACACCTGTAACACATACAGCCTGTCCATCCACATGGGTTTATTGTGTGGTGCCTTTTGTTACAAATATTCATTGAATATCCTAAACATAGTGCAAAACATGCTTTCAGTTTTGATGTTGTCTATCACACATGGCTGTCAATATCAGAATAAACATCAGCTGGGATCTCTATAAGATCAGACCCTCAGTTACACATATTTCATAGACCAGAACTGACAGTCTAACCTATTACACAGCAAAGCAAATCATTCACTAATTAATAATAGGGATCAACCAGTAAGATCAACCCTTACATCTCTATGACGATGACTCTAAGATCATAAGACATAGGTACAGAAATTAGGCCATTCAGCCCATTGGGTCTGCTCCGCCATTCAATCATGGCTGATAGGTTTTTCAACCCCATTCTCCTGCTTTCTCGCTATAACCCTTGATCCTCTTGATACTCAAGAACCTATCTATCTCAATCCTAAATATACTCAATGACCTGGCCTTGACTGCCTTCTGTGACAATCATTTCCACAGTTTCACCACTCTCCGGCTGAAGAAGTCTCTCCTTATATCTGTTCTAAAAGGTCTTCCCTTTGCTCCAAGGCTGTGCCCTCAGGTCCTGGTCTCTCCTAACAATGGAAGCATCCACTCTGTCCACGCCATTTAGTATTCTGTAAGCTTCAATTAGATACCCTTTCATCCTTCTAAACTCCATTGAATATAGATCTAGAGTTTTCAAACGTTCCTCATACCTTAAGCTTTTCTTCCTGGCATCATTTTCGTGAACTTCCTCTGAACACACTGCAGGGCTAATACATCTTTCCTGAGATACGGGGTTCAAACCTGCATACAATACTCTGAACGTGGTCTGCCCAGAGCCTTATAGAGGCTCAGAAGTACATCCCTGCTTTTATATTTAAATCCTCTCAAAATAAATGCCATCATTGCATTTGCCTTCCTAACTACTGACTCAACTTGCAAGTTTACCTTGAGAGAATCCTGAACTAGAACTCTCTTTGCACTTCAGACTTCTGAATTTTCTCCCCAGTTTGAAAATAGCCCATGCCTCTATTCTTCCTACCAAAGTGCATGACCTCATACTTTCCCACATTGTATTCCATCTGCCATTTCTTTGCCCACTCTCCTAACCTGTCCAAATCCTTCTTCAGCCTCCCCACTTCCTCAGTGCTATCTGTCCCTCTACTTATCTTTGTATCATCTGTAAACTTTGCCAGAATGCGCTCAGTTCCTTCATTTCGATTGTTAATGTATAAAGTGAAATATTGTGGTCCCAACACTGAGCCTTGCAGAACACCACTTGTCATCCTGAAAAAGACCCTTTTATCCCCCCTCTCTGCTTTCTGCCAGACATCCAAGCTTCTATCCATGCTAGCACCTTGCTCCTGACACCATGGGCCCATATCTTACTCATTAGCCTTCTGTGTAGCACCTTATCAAAGGCCTTCTTGAAGTCCAGGTAAATAACAATCATTGGCTCTCCTTGGTCTAACCTGTTCATTACTTCCAAAAAGAATTCTAGCAGATTTGTCTAGCATGACCTACCCTTGATGAAACCATCCTGACTTTACCCTATTTTAGCATATACTTCCAAGTATTCAGAAATCTCATCCTTCTCAATGGATTCCAGCATCTCACCCACAACTGAGGTTAGGCTAATCGGTCTGTAATTTTCCAATTTCCTGTACTCTCTTTTTAAACGGGGGTGTCATGTTAGCGATTTTCCAGTCAACTGAGATCCTTCCTGATTCTAGTAATTCCTGAAAGATCACTAATGCCTCCACTATCTCTTCAGCTATCTCCCTTAGACATCTGGGGTGTAGTCCATCCAGTCCAGGTGAGTTATCCACCTTCAGACTATTCAGTTTTTCTAGCATCTTCTCCTTGGTGATGGCCTCCATACTCAGCTCTGCCCCCTCACTCTCTTGAATGTTTGGGATATTACTTGTGTCTTCCACCAAGAAGACTGATGCAAAATAATTATTCAGTTCCTCAGCTATTTCATTGTTCCCCACTGTTATCTCTTCAGCATCATTTTCCAGTGACCCAATTTCCACTTTTGCCTCTCTTTTGCCCTTTTCAAATCTAAAGAAATTCTTACAATCTTCCTTTATTACTGGCTAGCTTACCCTCATATTTAATCTTCTCCCTCCTTATTTCTTTTTTTTGTTGCCCTCTGTTGATCTTTGTAAGCTTCCCAATCCTTTGGTTTCCCACTGTCCTTCGCCACATTACGTGTTTTTTCTTTTGCCTTTATGCTATCCCTGACTTCCCTGGTCAGCCATGGTTGCCTCATCCTCCCTGTACCATGCTTCTTTTTCCTCGGAATGAATCTCTGCTGTGTCTCCTGAAATACTCCCAGAAACTCCTGCCACTGTCTTTCCTGCACCTCTTTCAATCAATTCTACCCAGCTTCTCCCTCATGTCTCTGTAGTGGCCTTTATTCAGCTGTAATACTATTACCTGTGATTCTATCTACTCCCTCTCAAATTGCAGAGTAAATTCAATCATAATATGCTCACTGCCTTCTAAGGGTTCCTTCACCTTAAGCTTTCTTATCAAGTCTGCCTCACTGCACAACACTGAATCCAATATTTCCTGTTCCCTAGTGGGGTCCACCACAAACTGCTCCAAAAAGCCATCTTAAAGACATTCCACATATCCCTTTTCTTGCAATCCACTACCAACCTGATATCCCAGTCCACTGCATATTGAAATGCCACATGATCACTGTTACTTTGTCTTTCCTACAAATCTTTTCTATCTCCTGGTGTAATTTGCATCCCAGTTCCTGACTCCAACTATCTTTTTTTAACCTTTGCGGTTCCTCAATTCTACCCACATGGATTCTACACCATCTGAACCTACTTGGTTTCTTACTATTTATTTAATTTCATTTCTTACTAATAAGAAAACCCCACTCCCTCTGCCTACCTGCCTATCTTTTCGATAGAATGAAAATCCTTGAATATTCAGCTCCCAATCCTGATCCCCTTGCAGCCATGTCTCCGTGATACCCACATCATAACTGCCGATTTTGATCTGCACCAGATCATTTACCTTATTCCTTGTACTGCGTGTATTCAGATATAATGCCTTCAGTCCTGTGTTACCCAACCCTCTTCTCATTGTCATTTGTTTATCCAATGTGCTTGAAATTTGTTTGCTAACCCTTTCCAAACAGTCTGTCCTATTTGAGTCTGTGCTGGAGATTTTTATACCTCTCCTGAGTTCTGCACTCTTACCTTCTCTTTTAATTCAAGTTTTTTAATTTCCCCTAGAACTGAACCCTCATTGCCCCCTTCCCTATTTAGTTTAAAGCCCTCTTTACAGCCCTAGTTATGCAATTCCCTAGGATTCTGGTCCCAGCACTGTTCAGACGAAGACCATCCCATCAGAACAGGTTTTTTTCTTCCCCAGTGCTGGTGCCAATGTCCCATGAATTCAAACCCATTTCTTCCACACCAGTCTTTGATCTTTACCTGTTTAATCTTATTGACCCTGTGCAAATTAGTTTGTGGCTCATGTAGTAACCCAGAGTTTATTACTTTTTTGGTTCTGCCTTTTAATTTAGCTCTTAGCTGTTCATACTTCCATAGCAGAGCCTCTGCCCTGGTTTTATCTATGTTGTTGGTACTTTCGTGGACCACGATCACTGGATATTTACCCTTCAACTCCAAGTCCCTCTGCAGCCCAGATGAGATATCCCGAACCCGAGCACTAAGCAGGTAACACAACCTTCAGGACCCTCGGTCCTGGTCATGGAGAGCAGTGCCAATGCCTCTAATTATACTATCTCCAAATACAACATTTCTCTTCTCTCCCCCCACTTGAATGGTCCCCTGCACCATAGTGCTGCAGTCAGTCGGCTCATCCTCCCTGTAATCCCCATTCTTTGAGTAAGTGCTTGTGAGTTTAAGAAGTACTCCATAAACTTGAGGACAATAAATAGACTGAGACATCACGGTTGAGAGTGTGGTGTTGGAAAAGCACAGCATGTCAAGCAGCATCCGTGGATCAGGAAAATCGATGTTTCAGGCCAGACCCTTTCATCAGGAATGA
>NC_057720.1:24622288-24622851 GCF_004010195.1 Chiloscyllium plagiosum | reverse complement strand
GGTGGGGAGAAGATAACTGAGAGGTGGATGGAGGTGAGGGTAAAGGTGATAAGTCGGAGAGGAGGGTGGAGTGGGTAAGGTGGGAAGGAAGATTGGCAGGTGGGACAAGTCATGAGGGCAGTGCTGAACTGGAAGGTTGGAACTGGGGTAAGGTGGGGGAGGAGAAATGAGGAAACTGGTGAAGTCCACATTGACACCCTGGGGTTGAAGGGTCCCGAGGCGGAAGGTGAGGCATTCTTCCTCCAGGCGTCGGGTGGTGAGGGAGTGGAGGTGGAGGAGGCCCAGGACCTGCATGTACTCAGCAGAGTGGGAGGGGGAAAATTCAACGAGGTAAAAACAATGACTGCAGATGCTGGAAACCAGAATCTGGATCAGTGGTGCTGGAAGAGCACAGCAATTCAGGCAGCATCCGACGAGCAGCCAAATCGACGTTTCGGGCAAAAGCCCTTCATCAGGAATAAAGGCAGAGAGCCTGAAACGTGGAGAGATAAGCTAGGGGAGGGTGGGGGTGGGGAGAAAGTAGCATAGAGAGAGGAAGGTGTGTGACTTTCTGGCCCCCCCCC
>NC_057720.1:24606491-24621426 GCF_004010195.1 Chiloscyllium plagiosum | reverse complement strand
GTGCCAGGGTGGGAGGGTGGGTCGTAGGGGGGCGTGGGCCTGACCAGGTAGTCACGGAGGGAACGGTCTTTGCGGAAGGCGGGGAGGGGTGGGGAGGGAAATATATCCCTGGTAGTGGGTCTTTTTGGAGGTGGCGGAAATGTCGGCGGATGATTTGGTTTATGCGAAGTTTTGTAGGGTGGAAGGTGAGCACCAGGGGCGTTCTGAACTTGTTACGGTTGGAGGGCTGGGGTCTGAGGGCGGAGGTGCGGGATGTGGACGAGATGCGTTGGAGGGCATCTTTAACCACGTGGGAAGGGAAATTGCGGTCTCTAAAGAAGGAGGCCATCTGGTGTGTTCTGTGGTGGAACTGGTCCTCCTGGGAGCAGATACGGCGGAGGCGGAGGAATTGGGAATACGGGATGGCATTTGAAATGTTCAGCCACAGGGTGGTGGGGTTGATTGGTGCGGGTGTCCCAGAGATGTTCTCTAAAGCGCTCTGTGAGAAGGCGTCCAGTCTCCCCAACGTAAAGGAGACTGCATTGAGAGCAATGGATACAATAAATAACATTGATGGACGTGCAGGTGAAACTTTGATGGATGTGGATAGCTCCTTTGGGGCTTTGGACGAAGATAAGGGGGGAGGTGTGGGCGCAGGTTTGCAATTCCTGCGGTGGCAGGAGAAGGTGCCAGGATGAGAGGGTAGCATTTTAGGGGGCGTGGACCTGATCAGGTAGTTGTGGAGGGAACGGTCTTTGCAGAAAGCAGATAGGCATGGGGAGGGAAATATATCCCTGGTGGTGGGGTCCATTCGTAGGTGGCATAAATGTCGGCAGATGACATGATTTATGCGGAGGTTGGTAGTGAGGACCGGGGTGGGGGGGGCGAGTTCTGTCCTTGTTACGGTTGGAGGGGTGAGGTTTGAGGACAGAGGTGCGGGATGTGGATGAGATACGTTGGAGGGCATCTTCAACCATGTGGAAAAGGAAATTAGTCTTTAAAGGAGGCCATCTGGTGTGTTCTGTGGTGGAACTGGTCCTCCTAGGAGCAGATGTGGCAGAGGCGGAGGAATTGGGAATACGGGATAGCAAATTTTCCAGCAAGTAGGGTGGAAGGAGGTGTAATCCAGGTAGCTGTGGGAGTCAGTGGGTTTGTAAAAAATGTCAGTGTTGAGTCAGTACTCGTGGATGGAGATGGAGACCTCTAGGAAGGGGAGGGAGGTGTCAGAGATGGTCCAGATGAATTTAAGGTTGGGGTAGATTGTGTTGGTGAAGTTGATGAACTGTTCGACCTCCTTGTGGGAGCACGAGATGGCGCTGATGCAGTCATCAATGTAGCGGAGGAAGAGATGGGGTGTGGTGCAACTCCAGAAGATGAACTGTTCTCTGTAGCTGACAAAGAGACAGGCATAGCTGGGGCCCATGTGGGTGCCCATGGCTACCCCTTTTGTCTGGAGGAAGTGGGAGGGTTGGAAGGAGAAATTGTGAGGAGTGCTGCATTGTCCAGTGAACCATCTGTCAAATAAGTTCAACTGGGGGCCAGTCATCCCCCTCAAGTGAATGTAAAACATCCTGCAACACATATTTGCAGAAGAACAGGAAACGTCTCCCTCGAGCTTTGTCTATATTTATTTATCCCTCAATCAACAAAGCCAGGCAATCCTTCAACAATGCAATAGATCCAAGTTATGCATTCTGACAACAAACAGTTATAGAACATGGTGTACAATTAAACATCTAAGAAGTTCAAAACATTCCCATGCTCATTGAAAAGGGAGCCCAGTGCATCAGTGAAAATGACAAGGCTTAAGCATTTGCAACCCGCTGCCAAAAGCACTAAGTGGATGATCCCTCTCACCTTGATTTTGATGCCAATCTTCAGTCAATTTAATTCGCTCCAAGTGATATATGAAGAGTTAATCAAAAGCACTGGATATACCATAGGTTTTGGATCCTGTCAATAAACTGAATGTAACACTGAAGACTTGTGATCTAAACCCAGCCACAGTCCCAACCAAACTGTTGCCCTGTAGATATAATCTGGCATTGACCCAACAATGTGCACATTTGCCCAGCTACATCCGGTCTTCAAAAAGTAGGATAAATCCAATTCTTGGAAGTCTTAAATTTTGAAGACTTGTGAAGATTATTTCACGTCTTGTGGAAATACCTGGAGTGTATTTTTTTTTAAGAGATAATTGAAAGGTCACTTTGGAGATTGTATTTCTTTAAAAATAAGACTCCCTAGAAATCACATGACTGGTGATACAGCTTCTAATGTAGACACCTACTGGGGCTGTTTGAACAGCAACTGCATGGGGAATACTACAGTAACTGAAAGCAAGCAGCATGCAAGGATGAGCTACCCAGCTGATCTTTCCAATTTCTAAAGGAGCACACTTCTTTAATGTTCTGAAAAAAGTGGCTGGAGGAACCTCTCAATATTGTATTCCCTGAGCAAACTGTGCCTGAGAGACTTCAGAAATAAGCAAATGTGATTAGTGATTTGATCACATGTGCCAAAATATCAGAGCACCAGACACCAGAATATTCTGTACATTATCCTTTGCCTTCAAGAGTAACTCATTGGCCATAGTTTTTTTTTCAGAAAGGCACTTTCTGTTTTCTTGAAGAGTGTGTGTCTGTGTGTGTGTGTATGTCTCTGTGTGTCTGTGTGGCTGTGTGTGTGTATGTTTGCTTGCGTGCGTGTGTGTTTTGGGGACATTTAAAGGGGTAAGCATTTATAATTCAATATTGCTGACCGTGTTAACTTCACCAATAAATTTTGTTTTGATGGTGAGACAGTAATTTTGTTCATTAAGAAAGCTGGTTGATAGATTTTTTTTAAACTTTCAAACCTAATACAGGTAAATTATTTAATTGCCCATGAGATTTTAGGTTTTAGATATAAAACTATTGTAACCAATGATTTTAATTAACCATTTTGGTAACTGGTTAAATTACATTTATTCCATGTTGTGACCCTTGGAGTAGTGGTACAAGACCGACAGTGCACCCATCCAGCCTCAGTGATAACAGTTGACTCATGCAAGGCCAGTTAGGGATCAGCAATAAATGTTGACTATTCCAGTCACACCCTACTAACATACACATTTCTGTGGCTCAAACTTTGGTTGTAAAAGTTCTTTCTTTTTTTCTGCACAATTGTAAATTGTCATTTTGTTTACACCATAACAGAACTGTAAATTTCATTTTTGTATAATACAACTTGTTAACACCACCAGATCCATTTGAGAAATAGCTTCTGTTCAAATGCTTTCTTCACTCAACAATATAACCATATAGAGTGAACAACATTTCTACTAGGGATATTAGGGATAATATGACTGCAAACACATTCATGATTTTGCCAGATTAAATTAGCATTTATTAGTACAATTCAGGCTCTTGAGACATAATGGCCATTGAAATACTTCTAAAATTGTGATGACATAGGTAAATGTTGTCATCAATTTGTGCTTGCAGGGCCCCACAAATATCATAACTGGCTAGATATCAGGTTTTGATGGTGTTGGCCGTGGGGTAAACATTGATCCATTCTTGAAATCAATTTTCCCTGTTCTTCTGCCTGTCATGGAATCTTTTACATGGTTCACACTATAGGATAGGCATGATATTGAATCGAAAAGATGGTACCTGAGACAGTGCAGCAGCCTTCAAACATGCATTGAAGTATCCACCTGCATTATCTGCTCAAATCTATGTAGTGGGACCTAACTCTAATGAATATCTAATTCAAACTACTACAAAGAGCCAAAACTGATATCTAAACCGAGTCTCCTAATTCTAAGGAGCAGGTTGTTAGGACAAGGCAGAATATTTGTATTTCACAGATTGCACCAGCTAATTTATCAACTGCATCAAGAGACACAATTTGTGTTTGTCCAGATCTCGAAGTGAAATGACCACAACTTGAAGATGCTTTCTTATGACCCTGAATGTGTTGAGTAAAGAGTATTGTGAAAGTCTTTCCATCTTTCTGTTAGACCTTGCAGAAGACATTCAGTGTATGTCCCCGCCAGAGCTCCAGGGCAAGGATTTGCTGAATCTAGATCTCTCATCGGAGTCCTGCCCAGGAAAGTCCAAAAGATTTCTTCGCCTTGCAAATTCAAATATGTCAAATTCCACGGTCACAGTTGTCACCAACCAGAGTAAGTCAAATGCACAATCTTTGTAAATTACTTTATATTTCTCAAAAATATTTATATGATATAGTTAGTTGTGTTCAGATAACCTGAATTTAATATGAGAAAGGTCAGCCACACGGTACAAAAATGTCTGCATTAATGATTTTTTAAACTACCAAGTGCAATATATATTCATCTGCATCTTTACTTCAAGTGGTAATAATATTGACTGAACCTCAATATGCTTTGACGCAAAGCATTCCATATTCTCTCTGCAGAGACTTTTCCTAACTTCCCCTTTAATATTTAAATCTTTTTAAAGATTTTTAAGAATGGTCCTGCCATAACAAAATGTGATAAAAATGTTTTAGATACAAAACTATTGTAACCAATAACTTTTTTTGTTGGCACTTCCTATTTATTTCTCTTCAGAATTCAATGTGTAGACTCCCTCCTCTGAACTGCTTTTCAATATTGTGATTTCTTTGTTGATAGTAACTTAGAGTCATACAGATGAACAGACGGAAACAGACCCTTCAGTCCAGCTTGTCCGTGCCGACCAGATATGCCAACCCAATCTAGTCCCATCTTCCGGCACCCGGCCCATATCGCTCCAAACCCTTCCTATTCATATACCCATCCAGATGCCTTTTAAATGTTGCAATTCTAATAACCTCCACCACTCTGCCAGCCCATTCCATTCACATACTACCCTCTAGATGAAAAAGTTGCCCCTGAGAGTCTTTTTTTTAATCTTTCCCCTCTCACTCTAAACCTATGACCTCTAATTCTGGACTACCCCACACCAGAGAAGAGACTTTGTCTATTTATGAGTTGGAGATGCCGGTGTTGGACTGTGTACAAAGTTAAAAATCATACAACACCAGGTTATCATCCAACAGGTTTAATGGGAAGCACTAGCTTTCGGAGCAGCGCTCCTTCATCAGGTGGTTGTTTCCTTGGACTATAACCTGGTATTGTTTGATTTTTAACTTTGTCTATTTATCTTATTCATGCCCCTCATGATTTTATAAACCTCTATAAGGTCACTTCTCAGCCTCCAATGCTTCAAGGAAATCAGCCCTAGCTATTCAACCTCTCCCTATAGATCAAATCCTCCAACCCTGGCAACATCCTTGTAAATCTTTTCTGAGTTCTTTCAAGTTGCACTATATCCTTCTGATAGTAAGGAGAACAGAATTGCACACAAAATTCAAAAAGTGGCCTAACCAATGTCCTGTACAGCCACACCGTGACCTCCCAACTCCTGTACTCAATACTCTCACCAATAAAGGAAAGCATACCAAACGTCTTCTTCACTATCCTATCTACCTGCGACTCCACTTTCAAGGCGTTATGAACCTGCACTCCAAGGTCTCTTTGTTCAGCCTAGGACCTTATCATTACGTATATAAATCCTGCTAAGGTTTGCTTTCCCAAAATGCAGCACTTCACATTTATCTAAATTAAATTCCATCTGCCACGTCTCAGCCCATTGGCTCATCTGATCAAGATCCCATTGTAATCTGAGGTAACCTTCTTCGCTGTCCACTACACCTCCAATTTTGGTGTCATCTGCAAACTTACTAACTATACCTCTTATGCTCACATCCAAATCGTTAATATAAATGACAAAAAGTAGTGGACCCAGCAGCGATCCTTGTGGCACTCCACTGGTCACAGGCCTCCAGTGTGAAAAACAACCCTCCACCATCACCCTCTGTCTTCCACCTTTGAGCCAGTTCTGTATCCAAATGGCTAGTTCTCCCTGTATTCCGTGAGATCTAACCTTGCTAACCAGTCTCCCATGGGGAACCTTGTCGAATGCCTTACTGACGTGCATATAGATCATGCCCACCATTCTGCTCTCATCAATCCCCTTTTTTACTTCTTCAAAAAACTCAATCAAGATTTTGAGACATGATTTCCCATGCACAAAGCCATGCTGACTATCGCTAATCAGTCCTTGCCTTTCCAAATACATGTACATCCTGTCCCTCAAAATTCCCTCCAACAACTTGCCCACCACTGACATCAGGCTCACTGGTCAATAGTTCCCTGGATTGTCCTTACTACCCTTTTTAAACAGTGGCACCAGATTAGTCAACCTCCAGTCTTCCGGCACCCCACCTGTGACTATCGATGATACAAATATCTCAGCAAGAGGCCTAGCAATCACTTCCCTTGCTTCCCACAGAGTTCTCGGGTACACCTGATCAGGTCCTGGAGATTTATGCACTTTTATGTGATTCAAGACATCCAGCACTTCCTCCTCTGTATTATGGACATTTTTCAAGATGTCACCATCTACTTTGTTTACTGTCCCTGTTCATTCTGAATTGGGTTTTGTGTTTTAAAATCTGCATATATATCTGGTTAATAAAGCCTCATATTACATTTTGTGAAGTAGTTACACAGTTTATTACATAATGCTTTCAGGAGAGTACAATGACATAGTAACATTGAGACCACAGGGGCATAACTTACACTCAGCTAAGATTGGTAAATAGCGGGGTGGAGGTGGAGGGAAGGAAATTTTTTTTTAAAAAAAGAAATAGGCTTTATTCATAACATTTTTAAAAGTATAAAAGATTTTGGTGACCATTACAACATGGTCCACTCAATACGATTGTAATGAACTTCATATTTATAAAGTACATTCCATGTCATGTGTCTAGTCGAGAGTGTGGTGCTGGAAAAGCACAGCAGATCAGGCAGTCTCTGAGGAGTAGGAGAATCGACCTTTCAGGCATAAGCCTGATGAGGGGCTTATGCATGAAACATCGACTCTCCTGCTCCTCGGATGCTGCTTGACCTGCTGTGCTTTTCCAGCACCACACTCTCGACTCTGATCTCCAGCATCTGCAGTCCTCACTTTGTCCCGTGTCATGTATATAGCCAAAGGGCAAAACATGTCAAATTGGAAGTGCAATAGATATTACATTTCCTCTATATACCTTATTCCAGTCTTAGAGCACCTTAATACATTTCCAATATCCTGCATCTTACTCATCTGGACGTTCTTTCTGTCACAAAAAAAGGGAATATTCAAAAGCTTGAAAAGCACCTCCAGGTAACTTATTCTTAATTTATTGATAGTCTACCTATTTAGGAATTTTGGAATATAATATATGTCAATGTAATGACTCCAGACGGTCACTTATAGAGCTCCAGGTATATAAACTCATGCATGTCTCATGAATGCAGTTCTCTCTCATGTTTGTTATATTTTGCCACAAGAGGGACTACAGCATCCTCTATCTATTTCACCACTAGGGAAAATGCATTTTCCTGCAGCTATGAGCAACAACTAATATCAACTTCAATGAAACTAAACCTTAGATCAAATCTATAATAAGCCGATGATCATTCCGCTAGTTACCATTCAAGTATTGAAGGTAAACGTAAGCCCCAGGTTCTTAAGGTTTTGAAATAGGATCTAGCCTGTTCATTTCAAATAAAATGAAATATATTGAGCAATCAGTATGACTGTAGTGTAAAGTGCTTGCAACCTTGTGGTCTGTCAGTTTATCTGATAACCTCATTGATGATACCTTCAGCAATTTTTCAATTGGTACTTCACATTTACAAATAAATCCGTAGTTTCAGAAGTGAAAGAGGAAGTGAAAGACCACTCACTATTATAGCTTTTTTAAAATCACTGAATCATTTCCACCCTTGTAGCAATTACCAAAGCAAAGAGGTATCTATGCAAATCATAGATAAAACATTCGCTTGAATGTTGTTTCCACTTTTGGATGCACAATTTTAGGAAAGTTGTAAAGCCAATCAACACAACACTGAAGATACTTGAGGCATGAAGGTGACAAATTACAACTATTTTTGAAAAAAAAGCAAAAGAGCAAGATAAGGATACATCATAAATTGTGAAGGGTGGGAAGGTAAATGGAGAAAACTCATACCCACAAGTTATGGGTGCGATAAAAATTGACCATTGTCATAATTCCTATAGACAGTAGAAACTTTTTAAAAGAAATTTGAATGGCCAGTTAATAGTTGAAAGGATGGCAAAGCAAGATTAGATATTTTAAGACTTTTATTGGAACAAATAGAATAAACATACTAAATACTATTCTTGTAGGCCACCTATACTTTTCTACTTTTAGCACAATCAAAAAGCCAACTTCACAATGATACTTTCTCTGTCTTTTAAGTATAGACTTATTTCTCTCAGAACCAATCCTATGTGATGTGGCACCCCAAAGGATATGTGGCCTGGTGACCATTACCTCTGGAATGTCCTGGTGAGGGTTTTCCTAACAATACACTTTCAGTATAAACTACCTGAATCTTCCAGTTCTGTTTCAAATCCTCATGACTTAGTTATTTTCACTCCAAGCGTGAGCACTCACTCACACTTAGTGTGCTGAACCATAGAAACCTTTGCTTCTAGCTGCTGCCTCTTTCCCAGACTTTTCTTCAGCGCTGGGGGTGGGTGAATGGAGAGCTGCAGAAAAAGGGGGAGGTGGGGACTGGGTGGTGAAGTGGGGATAGATGAAGACAGGTAGAATGTATGATCTGGTTGGTCAATGCGAGGTTGGTGGCAGTGAGGAGTGGAAGGGAGGGGGAGAGGCTGGGATGGGAGTCAGGGGATAGGAAGGGATGTTATTTAAAACTGGAGAACTTAATGTTGAGCCCTCCGGGCTGTAGGCTGCCCAGGCGGAAGATGAGGCATTGTTCCTCCAATTTGCAATTTGGTTCGTTGTGACAATGGAGGAGGCCAAGGATGGTCATGTCGAAAAGGGAGTGGGAGGGAGAATTGAAATGGGCGGTGACTGGGAGGTCCGCTTAGCCCCTGTGTGCCTGACTGAGATGCTCGGCGAACTGTTCCCTAAGTTTAAGTTTGGTCTCCCCGAAGTAGAGAAGACGACATGGGGAGCACCTGATGCAATAAACTAGGTTGGAAGAGAGGCAGGTGAACCTCTGTCACACCTGGAAGGACTGTTTGTGGCCCTGGATGGAGGTGATGGGGGCTGGGGGGTGTGGGGGGGTTGGTTGTGCTGGCAGGTTTTGCATCTTTTCCAGTTGCAGGGGAAGGTACCGGGGGGTTCGGCAGGGTTGGTGGGGAGAGTGGCACAAACCAAGGGAACAATCCTTGCAGAAGGCAGAGAGGGGTGGGGATGGGAAGATGTTCTTGGTGGCGGGGTCTAGTTGAAGTTGGCAGAAGTGTTTAAGGATAATGCAATGGGTGCGGAGACTGTTGGGGTGGTAAGTGAGGACAAGGGGACCCTGTCTTTATTGCATTTGGTGGGCGGGGAGGTTTGGAGCACTGGAACAGAGAATGGAGGTGGTGTTGCAAAGGGCTATCTGGATGACAGAGGAAGGAAAAGCATGTTGTTCAAAATAGGTGGACATCTGGGATGCTCGCGAGAAAAATGTCTCCTCGTCAGAGCAGATGTGGTGGAAGCGGCGGAATTTGGAGTATGGGATGAAGTTCTTACAGGATATTGGTTGGGAGGAGGTGTAGTCCAGGTAGTTATGGGAGTTTGTAGGTTTGTAGTAAACCTCTGTCTAGACAGCCATCTGCTGAACAGCATTTACTCCCCATTCCACTGTTCTAAACCACCCCCCACCAAACACAATAAAGACAGAATCCTCACCTACCACCCCTATCAATCTCCGCTTCCAACGCATCATCCTTAAACACTTCTGCCAACTCCAACTAGACCCCACCACCAAGAACAGCTTCCCCTTCCCACCCATCTCTGCCTTCGCCATTCCTTGGTTTGCACCACTCTCCCAAGCAGCCCATCCCTGAACCCCCTAGGTACCTTCCAATTATGAAGACCTTTCACCTTATTTTTTGAAATAAAAAACAACCAGAGACTCCCCTGGGCTTGTTGTCATGCAGACTTCAGAATCCTTTCGTTTCACCTTTACTTAAAGGCATAATCATGAACGATAACAATCTTATAAACCCCATATTTATAACACAATAAATTTAGAATCTTTACTAAAAGAATGAAAGGAGAAGTTAAGAACATACCTTTATGTAGGAGTTAATAAAGACATTGACACTCCCTTTCTACAAATAGTGATGGAGAAATTTATGATGATTTTACAAGGGAAGTAAATGAGTATTTGAAGGATGGGGCAAAACAAATTGAACTTTCAGAGAGCAGTATTAGGCTGCAATAAAATCGCCCTGTCTGATGTGCAATTCTGTTTTTTTTTTGTAATTCCCTCTCCACCCTGTTCAGCCTTTCTTCCACAGTGTCCATGCTGACTGTGACTTTGAGCATATTGCAGTGCCGTTTCACTACACTCAGTTTTAAGATGGACTTGCTGACCACTATTACCAACACCAGTGTTTCCCCAATGACTAATCGGTGTGACCCTATTTTCATGCATCAGACTTTGTGTGACACTCTGACTGAAAATGAGCAGGGTTCCAGTTAGTGTTGAGCATGGCAGAAGACTTGAATGGGGATGTGGGGGAAGGGGAACCTACAGGCATGGAGGGGAGTGTGGGAAGGGTTTTAGTTGCAGTAGTGGAGGTGAAATGAGTTGAATGTGTCCCCCACGTCTTCCTCATTACCCTTTCTCTTCAGCAGCACTCTCAACTTGCCCTCACCTCACTGATATGCTGCATCTCCTCATTCCTTCACTAACACTCGTCTTTCTCAAGCCATGTCCTTCAATTTCCCCTGTGGGACAGTTGATGAAGAGGTGAGCAGAATGAACACCCACCATTTCACACACCCTCTCAAACAGTGAGCAAAATAAAAACCAAAAGAACTGCGGATGCTGTAAGTCAGAAACAAAAACTGAAATTGCTGGAAAAGCTCAGCAGGTCTAGTAGCATCTGAGGTCAGAAATCAGAGTTAATGTTTTGGGTCCTCAGACCCTTTGGCAGACAGTGAACAATCAATTAGGCCACGCCCTCCAGTAGGTAAAACGTGAATATTTTGAAAAGTCCACTCAGCTGTCCACTCAGGGATCAGAGCTGGTGACAGCAAAATCTTATCTCAAGACCCTACTGTTTTGGAAGCCCTGACATCCACACACTTTTACATCAGGGTTTATTACATCAGGCACGATCATAAAATATTCTCCATGCTCTATTTGCAATTCCTGTTCTGATATACAAGGTGATAGGCTAGGCAGGGGAACTTGAGATAATTCTTTTAACGTTATTGAGTAGTATGTTAAAATGGCTTCTGTCATGATGTGCTTCACATTTTACTGAACAATCTGGATGGATCAGATTGTTCGAGGGTAAAAATACAAAGTTGAAATACTGTATAGGCAGAGTTCGAGTAATAAGAACACTATCTGCTGCACTGCACGTTCTACTTTGATTAAAGAAGGTCCAATATTTTTGCTAGCTACCCTCCTAATCTGATAAATTATTTGTGAGTGTGTAAAGCACCATGAGATAAGGCACCAATTAGTGAAAGTACGTCCTTTGGCTGCCGTTACATGCTGTGAGTTGTCCTTGCCAAAACACCTCTGCAATTGCTGCCAACACAATGCAGTCCATAGAAATCTGCCTTAACTATTTAATAGTTAATTTACTTATTCATTGAAATCAACACTTTGCTCATGCTTTTCTTTATAGAATCCCCTAATGATCTCGAGGCAAATTTGAGCGTGAGTTAGTGATCTCAGTAATAGCTCAGGCTTTCTCCCACCATTTTTTAAAATGTGTATTTACAAGAAAGTAAGCATTTTCTATAATCAGAACAAAATCTCCTGTGAAGCAAAAGCCCAAGGCAACAATCAGGGAAAAGACTTTTAGAGTTTTTAAAAATCACTTGTATGATGAATTGGAATGGTCAGTTCTCCCAGTACAGGGATTTTTCTAGGTTGGTTTAGTTTAGGAGTTAGAAAGTGCTGGGGACAGAGAAGCAGCTCCAGTGAAAAAGAAGTTCCATGCTTCAGAAAATGATCCCTGGTTGATCCTCTTTCTCTAATATCTCTCCTCAAGAACCGAGGTTTGAATTTACCTTTTTTGCCAAGTGGTTTGACTCAGGTTAAAATCATTAATTATTTTTTATTTACAATAAAATAATAACATGGGAAGATTCAATTATCTAATACATTGTTGGCACAAGAAAATAAAAAGGAGAGAGCTATTCAGTAGGAGAAAAGATATCCTTTTTGTGTATGCTTTTTTGTGTATAGCTTAATAGTCTGTGAAGATTTGAGATGAACCATTTTCCCAGATTCCATGTGCTGGGATTATGTCGAGATAATGGGAAGTTTCCACTAACACACAAGGCACAATTGGCATTGAGACTGAACTAACTGAAAAGTGGTCAAAATATTTGCTGTTGTTTTTCTTGTAGTTTGTGATTAAATGTTCTTCCCTGTTTAAGAGGGGGAGGCATGAAGCTATTGAGAGCAATAAATCAGTGTTCTCAGCTATTCATAGCTTCTTCATATTTGATGACAAATATTGTATTCAGGTCCAGATACATAGAGTCATAGAGATGTACAGCATGGAAACAGACCCTTCGATCCAACCCATCCATGCCGACCAGATATCCCAACCCAATCTAGTCCCACCTGCCAGCAGCCGGCCCATATCCCTCCAAACCCTTCCTATTCATATGCTCATCCAAATGCCTCTTAAATGTTGCAATTGTACCAGCCTCCACCACATCCTCTGGCAGCTCATTCCATACACGTACCACCTTCTGTGTGAAAAAGTTGCCCCTTAGATCTCTTTTATATCTTTCCCCTCTCACCGTAAACCTATGTCCTCTAGTTTTGGATTCCCCGACCCCAGGGAAGAGACCTTGTCTATTTACCCTATCCATGCCCCTCATAATTTTGTAAACCTCTATAAGGTCACTCCTCAGCCTTCGATGCTCCAGGGAAAACAGCCCCAGCCTGTTCAGCCTCTCCCTATAGCTCAATCCTCCAATCCTGGCAACATCCTTGTAAATCTTTTCTGAACCCCTTCAAGTTTCACAACATCCTTCCGATAGGAAGGAGACCAGAATTGCACGCAATATTCCAAAAGTGGCCTTACCAATGTCCCGTACAGCCGCAACATGACCTCCCAACTCCTGTACTCAATACTCTGACCAATAAAGGAAAGCATACCAAATGCCTTCTATCAACCTCCATAACTAGCACTCCTCAAACATTCCAGAAGATTCCCCAGGCCTCTGGAACTGCTCAGACACCATTAGCCATGCGGCTGGTACAGCCACCATCCCCACGCTGATTGATGACATCACTTCCACCCCCATCATGGCCACTTCCATAGCCACTTACACCCCTCACAATTCCTCATGCACCACACGTGGCATCACTTCCGCCCCTCACATTCATGGCTGATGTCACACGCTCAGTAACTTCCACCCCCACCAACACCACTCATCTGCATTCTGCTAACATGCCCCCCACAGATCCCACTATCACCATCCCTGACCCCCAGAATCCTGAGGGAAACACCACCCTGCTCTTGACTCTACCCCTATTCCCCCCACCACCACACCCACTTCAGTTACAGGCTCTGCACCCACTCCCAGCTCCACACCCACAACAGGCCCTAGCTCCCAACCCTGCCGAGTTTTCACCATCCCTCCAGACCTCCCCCTCACTGAGGACGAACGATCAGTCCTCAGCAAAGGACTCACCTTCATCCCCCGCCGCCCACGCATCAATGAATTTAATACACGCCGTGACGTCGAACACTTCTTCCGCCGCCTCTGCCTCCAAGCTTACTTTCACAATCAGGACTCCCGCCCACCTTCCGAGGACCCCTTCGCCCACCTCCAACACACTCCATCCACCTGGACACCCCGTGCTGGCCTATTACCTGGCCTTGACCTCTTCATTTCCAATTGCCACGGGGGCATTAACCGCCTTAACCTGTCTACCCCTCTCCCCCACTCCAACCTCTCATCCTTACAACACACAGCCCTCCACTCCCTCTGCTCCAATCCTGACCTCACCATCAAACCAGCAGATAAAGGGGGCGCAGTGGTAGTCTGGTGCACTGACTTCTACACTGCTGAAACCAGACGCCAACTCGAGGACACCTCCTCCTACCGCCCTCGTGACCATGACCCCACCCGCCCATCACCAAACCATCATCTCCTAGACCATACAGAACTTCATCACCTCAGGAGGTCTCCCACCCACAGCTTCCAACCTCATAGTCCGGGAACCCCGGTTCTACCTCCTTCCCAAGATCCACAAGCCTGACCACCCCGGCCGACCTATTGTCTCAGCATGCTCCTGCCCCACTGAACTCATTTCTACCTCAACACTGTCCTATCCCCCCTAGTCCAGGAACTCCCCACGTACGTTCGAGAAATCACCCATGCCCTCCAAGACTTCCTTTTCCCCGGCCCCCAATGCCTCATCTTCACCATGGATATCCAATCCCTCTACACCTCCATCCGCCATGACCAGGGCCTCCAAGCCCTCCGTTTCTTCCTCTCCCGACGTCCCCAACAGTACCCTTCCACCGACACTCTCATTCGTTTGGCCGAACTGGTCCTCACCCTTAACAATTTCTCCTTTGAATCCTCCCACTTTCTCCAGACCAAAGGGGTAACCATGGGCACCCATATGGGCCCCAACTATACCTGTCTCTTTGTTGCCTACGTAGAACAGTCCATCTTCCGTAATTACACCGGCACCACTCCCCACCTCTTCCACCGCTACATTGATGATTGCATTGCCGCCACTTCATGCTCCCGCGAGGAGGTTGAGCAATTCATCAACTTCACCAACACATTCCACCCTGACCTTAAATTTACCGGGACCAGCTCTGACACCTCCCTCCCCTTCCTGGACCTCTCCACCTCCATTAATGACGACCGA
>NC_057720.1:24581758-24605821 GCF_004010195.1 Chiloscyllium plagiosum | reverse complement strand
CTTATCCACTCCACCCTCCTCTCTGACCTATCACCTTCATTTCACCCCCATCCACCCATTGTACTCTATGCTACTTTCTCCCCACCCCCACCCTCCTCATTTATCTCTCCACCCTTCAGGCACTCTGCCTGTATTTCTGATGAAGGGCTTTTGCCCAAAACGTTGATTTTACTGCTCCTCGAATGCTGCCTGAACTGCTGTGCTTTTCCAGCACCACTAATCCAGAATCTGGTTTCCAGCATCTGCAGTCATTGTTTTTGCCTTCTTCACGATCCTATCTACCTATGACTCCACTTTCAAGGAGCTAAGAACCTGCACTCCAATGTCTCTTTGTTCAGCAACACTCCCTAAGACCTTACCATTAAGTGTATATAAGTCTTGCTAAGATTTGCTTTCCCAAAATGCAGCACTTCACATTTATCTGAATTAAACTCCATCTGCCACTTCTCAGCCCATTGGCCCATCTGGTCCAGATCCTGTTGTAATCTGATGTAACCCTCTTCGCTGTCCACTACACCTCCAATTTTGGTGTCATCTGCAAATTTACTAACTGTACCTCTTATGCTCGCATCCAAATCATTTATGTAAATGACAAAAATACATCACGTACAGATTTCATATTATAGTCAGTGGTGTTGTACTCAATGTTATTACGTATATTGTTCTGTACAGCTTTCATGCTAAACTAAGACAAACGTTTCTTCAAAGTCAACATGTAAACATGGATTGGTGTGCATGTAGTTTAATATTTTATTAACATTACTTTATTGAAACTTCCAGCTTCAGATGCACCACAAACAGAAGGTGGCAAGGAGTGGTACTATCTTGTCGGGGTTTTGGTCATTGCTATTGCCTTCTCAGCCTTGATTGCAATTGGTGCAAAATTTAAACTCTTTCACAAATACCTCACCAGCTACAGTCACCAGCTGCTACCAGAGCATGACGCCATCAGCCAAGACCACGACACATTTAGTGCGAATATGCCACGCAGTAATGAGATGGAGAACATCAGAGATGGAACAATGTATCCTCATGGTCTAGATGAAGATGATGGATACATTGAGGACAATTACATTCAAACAGAAGTGAAAGCTGAAGATGAACCGGATATACATGTTTCCATTTAAGAGGAACATTCAACAGGGTGCACCTCAAACTCTATCAAACTGCTCTGTTATTCAGGGTATGCACTATTTTAAGAAAGGCCAACTTATTTCTAACAAGACTCCCAGGTCTTTTCTTTCTCTTCATTACATGTGATAGCCAAAGGTTATTCCTGAATGTCATTGGAAATGTTCTCTTTACTGTTCATAAGAAAAACAAATGTAAATGTTGGATTTAGGAAGAAAAATAGAAAATTCAGCAAACTGGCAACAGATTCATCAGCATCATAATGATGGAAAGGTCAAGTTAACATTCTCATGACCAAAATAACCCTTTGCTTTAATTTGTCCATATCTTTAAAATGATGCAATGCCTGTACATACTCCTCTCCCCAGAGAATTGGTCAGAGATCCAAACTCTTCCACATTAAATAGGAATTCAAAAATACTCCCTCCAATTGAGACATATATTATTTGCTGAAGACCTCTGTATGATGAGGAGAGCGAGAACTGCACAATTGGATGACTGCACTTTTGAACGGAAGGCAAAATTGTGAGATTTATCTTTGAGGGAAAATCTGGAAGTGTAGCAATATAAAATTGAAATAGTGTGGAAAGTACCAGTAGTGAAGAGAATAAAAGACCAAAATGTGTGTCTGCTAAAGTATGAGGTGTGAGACATGAAACTAGGGAAAGGAAAAAAAATTGCAGTAAAATACCTAATCCAATCATAGCCAAAGTGTCTCAATAAATTGCTTATCTTCAATATCCTGCTCATATTGAGAGGCCTGGATCGAGTGCATGTGAAGAAAAGCATACAATGTTGAATACTCCTGATTAATGATTCGAAACTGGTTAGCAACAGGAAGAATGGAAAAATGCAGATTAAAAAGAAGTTTCTATTTGTGGTAGAAGCTAAATAAATACCTTAAATGTAAAAAAAAGTGAATTCAGGAGAATCTTCTTTCCTCAAAGCAATGTTTTCAACAGTGAACCCTATGCAATTCTAAAGGGTTTGATAGAATTTTCACATCAGTTGAATATTGTACCAATTTGTTCAATTTTTCAAGATTTTTTATTATTTTTTAAGAGTAAATAATCATTCATTCCATAGTGTTTAAGAAGACAGCTCACTATCACCTTCTCAAAGTTATTAGGGACAGGCAACAAATGCTGGCTTAGCCAGTGCTGCCCACATCCCATGAAAGAATAAAACATATACAGGGGGAGGGAAGGTCGGAGTGAGGGTTAGAGATCCACAGAATTTCACAAGAGAATGTTAAGCATGTGGAACTGTGAGATCACAGAGTGAGGGAGCATTGCTTTGATGTGTTGAAGCAGCTTCACTCTTCAGTTGATCTGGTCTGTGGTGAGGGACAGTGGAGTGTGATTGTAAGTGAGACACATAAGGGAATCCAAGGAGTAGTAAAGATGAATAAAATAGATGGATTTAAAAGGAAACTGGAAAGCACACGAGTGAGAAAGGAACAGAAAGCAACATGCATAGAGTTTAAGTGAAACACAAAGAGAGGAACTCACATTCAGCATAAACATTAGCAAATTGCCCACAGTGAATGGTTCTGCACTGTAAATTCTGTGTAACATTAATGCAGAGAAGGAATCTACAGGGTCAGAGGTTGGTGGGAGTTGAGCAAACTAATATAGAATGAGAGATGATTTAACATAGCCAAATTGGAAGAAAAAGTTAACGGATAATCAGAGGAACAATAATGGAAAATATTTGAGTGTGAGGTTGGTGCAGTTTAGCACAGCAGCACTCATATCAAGTTACAGGGTTTCCGGACTGTGGGAAAGTGCATACACCCCTACAATGGAAACTGAATGGCATGTAAAGTGCTTAAGGGAAACAAGATATGGATGAATGGTTGAAAAGATAGAGAGCTGAACATTTCCAGAATTTATTTCAGCTTGACAACAGATAACAGTTTTTTACTTTTTGATTATTATGGAGTAGGGCCACTCAAAATATGAGCATGGTAAAATTACTCAGCAGGCAATATTCCTCCACGTGTACATCAACAACATCATTACTGTCATAAAAAACTTCACAAGCTTATTCAGAAAATTGTGATCAAGAGTATAAGGACCATTACAAATGCATCACAGTGATTGTCAGTGAAAGTAAAGAAATGGCAGACATATTGAATCATTGTTTTTTTGTCAGTAGTTACAGTATAACAGCACATCAGACATCTCCAGGAAACTACGTTTGAAATAGATATATAGTCTCACCAACATTATCAAAAGCAATATAACAGTAATGAAGACCCAGTAACACCCATTAGTTGATATGGTCAGTGGTTAAGGACAACAGTGTAACTGCAAGTAAGGCATCTAAGGAGACCCAAAGGTTTGGTGTTCAGCCTTTGCAATTGTTCATCAGGTTTAAGGTTCTTTCAGTTTGTTTGGATGGGAGTGAGGGCTGCAGGGTGGATTGTTTCCTGATGAAGGCTTTTGCTCGAAACATCGATTTTCCTGCTCCTCAGATGCTGCCTGAACTGCTGTGCTTTTGCAGCACTACTCTAATCTCCAGCATCTGCAGTACCCACTTTCGCCTGCGGGGTGGATAGCAAACTGACCATGGTAAAGGAAGCTGTTCAAAGGGAGGGAACAAAAACGAATGCGGCACTAAGTAGGGAGAGTATAGTGAGAGGTGATTGACACCGCTGTCTATACAACTAGGAGAAAACCACATAGTCTGCTGCCTGCTCAGTGCTATGATTCAGGCCAACTGCTCAGGGTTAAGGGGACCTTGCAGTGGAATAATGATGATCCAGTCATCATTCCATGGAGGTGCCAACAACATAGGGAAGACAAGGAAAGAAGTCAGTACAAGGAGCTACGCACCAAATTTTAAAAAAGTAGAACCTCAAAGATAATAAACACTGGATTGTTACCTGAGCCACATGCTAATTGACACAACATACATAAAATTAAAAAATTCCAAATGGGGATCAAGACTTGCGTGGGAGGAATGGTTTCCAATTTGTGAGCGCTGGAAACAGTACAAAGAAATTTGGGATAAGACTGTAAGGGCATAAAGCAAAAGTGCAGAAGTAGGTCATTCAGCCCATTGAGTCTGCTGTGCTATTCAACAAGACCATGGATGATCAGACAACCTGATCAATCCACTTTTCTGCCTTTTTTCCATAACCCTTGATTCCCTGATAGGAGGGATAGACAGTTCACATCTCCTAGCAAATCAACAGATAAGGTAAAAGATTACAAAAATAATAAAAGGATTAAACTAATAGTCCTATTGTGATGGGCCAAAATAAACCCCCTTCAAATATATCAAGGAAGTAACCTAGAGCCTAATTTGTATCTTATTTAAAGGCAAGCGTAAGGCACCGTGTTCTGGATGTAACTCAATTGGTTTCACGATTCAGCTTTCAGCAAAATACACTTTATTCTTACTCTACAGTTAAATACAAAGACAAGAAAGAAGAAATGATGTAACTTTAACTTGATAGGAAAATTTAAAAGAATAATAGATTATTTAACTACTAAACAGTGACTGTTCCAATTTAGTAATACTTCATATTTATGAGTGGCATGGTGGCTCAGTGGTTAGCACTGCTGCCTCACAGCACCAGGGTTCTGGGTTTGATTCCCGCCTGTCTGTGTGGTGCTCTGGTTTCCTCCTACAATCCAAAGATATGCAGGTCAGGTGAATTGGCCATGCTAAATTGCCCACAGTGTTAGGTGTGTTAGTCAGGAGTATGGTTTTGGGTGGGTTTCTCTTCGGAGGGGCGGTGTGGACTTGTTGGGCTCTAGGGCCTGTTTCCACACTGTAGAGAATCTAATCTAATAAACACACCCTAAGCAAAGGCAAATTCGGTAAAATAGATTGTCTCATATGAAATGTTTCTCCAGTTCAGGAGGAAAGAACACCAAGAGAAAATTCTGGCAGAGAGAGAGAGAGAGAGAGCTCAAGTGTTTTGCTGTAGCAGGGCTGCTTCAAAATCCCAACAACTACTGAAAGCCTTCTGTGGGAGCCTGACTCCACCCAATGCTGCTTCCATTGTTCCAAATTTAAAAATAACCCAAGGCCTCACAAACTGTTTACTTTATAGACTTTGAACAGACAGCTGTCCACCTCTGTCTTAAAACCGCTCTTCAAAAAACTCAGGACAAAATACTCTCTTAAAGCCATGGTATCATCACACTATATCTGATTGCACTTAGCATTCAGAACAAATGAACTGATAGCTCAAATAGAAATAAAGACCTACAACCTGATAGCCATTACAGAGGCATGGTTACAGGACAACATTGATTGGGACGTGAATCTTGAAAGGTATGGGACATGTATGATAGGCAGGAATCTGAAAAAAGGTGGTGGGTGTCGCTGTTAGTTAATAGGTGCATCAGCACAAGAGTGGAGATCTAAGCTTTGAAAACCAGGAAGTGGAAGTGGTTTGTGTTAAGGTGAGAATTGACAAAGGAAAGACCTATGGTGATATACAGGCTCCCAAAAAGTAACAAAATGATAGGATGGAGTGTAAAGGAAGAATTAATAGGAGTTTTCAGTAATGTACAGTGATAATCATTGGGGATGTCAATCAACATACAGACTACAAAAATCAGATGCGCAAACATAGCCTCGAAGAGAAATTCATAAAATGTTTTGATGATGGTTCCTTAGAACAATATATAGGGTCAACTAGACAGCAGCCATAGATATTATGCAACAAGAGAGGATTAATCAATGACCATATAGCAAATGTGCCCCTGGATTGCTGTGATCATACTATAACATGCATTCAGTTTGAAGGAGGGACGAGTGGGTCCAAGACTAATATTTTAAACTTAAACAAGAACAGTTCTGAAGGCAAGAAAACAAATCTGGCTAAAGTGAACTCTACACTAGACAAAGGGTTAGGTCAAAAGAGATGCAATTGCAAATATTAAAAGGAATATTTCAGAATAGACAGTTTCGATATATTTCAGTGAGAAATTAAGGTGAGAGAATGTGAATAAATGGTAGGCAGTTATAAGTGTTGTACCATAAGGATCAGTTCTTGGGCCTCAGTTAGCTACAATCTATGTAAATGACTTGGATCAGGGAACCAAATGTATCATTTCCAAGTTTGAAGAGGTGACCAAGAAGGTGGATGAAGGCAGATTAGTAGACTTTGTCGACATGGACTTTGACAAGTTTTTGCATGGTAAGTTTAGATGATGTGGGATCCAGGCAGGGCTAGCAAATTGGATACAAAATTGGCTTGACAGCAGGAGACAGAGAGAGGTGTAGAGGGTTCTTGTTCAGCCTGGAGGCCTTGACCAGTGGTGAGCCACAATGACAGGTGCTGGATCCACTGTTAATCATCATTTATGTAAATGGTTTGGATGATAATATAAAAAGCATGGTTAGTAAGATTACAGATGACATCAAAATTGGTGGCATAGTGGACAGTGAAGAAGGTTATCTAAGAGTACAATGGAATCCTGATCAATTGGGCCAGTGGGCTGAGGAATGGAAGATGGAGTTTAGTCTATGCGAGGTGTTACATTTTGGTAAGACAAATCAGGGCAGGACTTACGCAGTTAATGGTAGGGCTTGGGGACTATTGTCAAATAGAGAGACTGAGGGGTACAAGTATATAGTTCATTTAAAGTAGCATCACAAATAGACAGGGGGTGAAGAAGATATTTGACATGCTTGCTTTCATCGATCAGAGCATTGAGTACAGGTATTAGGATGCCATGTTACGCCTGGTAAGGCCACATTTGGAGTACTGTGTGCCCATCTGGTTGCACTTCGATAGAAAGGGTGAAATTCAACTGGTAAGGGTGCAAAAAAGATTTACAAGGATTGATTTGGATGAGTTGGGCTGAAGGGTCTGTTTCTAAGCAGTATGACTCTCTGACATAAAACTGGACTCCAGTTGTGAAGAGGGTACAAGGAAGCTTCAAGGTAATTTATACAAGTTGTGTGGGTGAGCAAACACATAGCAGATGCAGTAAAATGCAGCTAAATGTTAAGTTATACACTTTGCTGTGAAAAATAGAAAAGCAGATTATTATTTAAATGGTGATATATTGAGGGTAATGGATGTCTTTGTATAACAGGCAATGAAAGTAGACAGCAAGTAATTAGGAAGGCAAATGGTACATTAACTTGCATTGCAGGAGAATTTAGTTTAGAAGTAGGGATGTTTAACTAAAGTTACCCAGCATCTTGGTGATATTGTACCTGAATCTCATACTTACCATTGAGAGAATGCAGTGGGGGTTCACAAGGTTTCCACTGAGGACTGGGAGGCAATATCCCTGGAATGTTAATCCAGAGACCCTGGTAATATTCTAGGGACCCGGGTAAAAATCCCACATGGCAGATGTGGAATTTGAATTCAATCAAAATCTGGACTTAAGAGTTAATGATGACCATGAAACCATCGTCCATTATTGGAAAAACTCATTTGGTTTACTGATGTCCTTTAGGGACGTAAACTGTCATCCTTACCTGGTCTGGGCCTACATATATCTTCAGACCTGCTGCAATGTGGTTGACTCTTAACTGCCTTCTGGGCAATTGGGAATGGGCAATCAATTCTGGGCTTACCCAGTGATGTCCTCATCCCATGAATAAATAATACATCTGGCAGGACTGTCCTACAAGGGGGATTGATTTGATTGAGTCTGTGTTCAGTAGAATTTAGAAGGATGAAAGAGGATCTGATCGATATGTATAAAACTATAGGAGGGCTGAAGCTGGACACATTAGATGCAGGGAAGATATTTTCTGAAAGGATGTAGTCTCAGGATATATGGTAGACCATTTAGGACTGAGATTAGGAAAAGATTCTTCAATTATAGGGTAGTGAACGTGTGGAATTGTTTTACCATAGAAGGTTGTGGTGGTCAAGTAATTGCATATATTCAAGAAAGAAATAGGATTTTTAAAAGATTTTAAAGCCATCAAGAGGAATGAAGGGAAAGCGGGAATATTGCATTAGTTTAGAGGATCAGACATGATCATATTGAATGGTAGAGAAGGCTTGAGCGCTGAATGGTCTATTTCTACTACTCATTTTTACATTACTAAAAGTAATTGCAATCACTATCCATGATTAACCAAAAAAGTTAAGGATATTATGAGATAAAAAGTAGTTAATTATGCAAAGGTGTGTACCAGGCCAGAAGATTGAACAGAACATTTTTAAAAAGTGATGACAGAAAGCTAACTAGAAATATAAAAACAGATAATGCATCCACGAAGAGGAAAAGAGTTAACAAAATGAACTTTGCTCATATACAATATCAGTCTGGGGAATTAATAATGGAAACTAAGGAGATGAATTGAGAAGATATTTTGCATGGGAGGGGAGATTAAAAAAAAACAGGATATGACAGGCCAGTTAGCTTAACATCTGTCATAGGGAAATGTTAGAATCTATTATTAAAGAAGTTGTAGCAGGGCACTTAGAAAAATTCAAAGTAATCAAACAGTCAGCATCATGTGGAGAAAAGGAAATTGTGTTTTATCAATTTATTCAAGCTCTTTAAAGAAGTAATGTACTGTAAATTAGAATTCATGGATGTACTGTATTTAGATTTCCAAATGGTATTCATATGGTACTAAATCAAAGGGTTGTGAAGTAGAGTTTTTGAATATTTTTGAGGCTGATATAGATTGATTCTTGGTAAGCAAGGCAATGAAAGGCATTTGGGATTAGGTGGAAATGTAGAGTTGTGGTTACAATTAGATCAGCCATAATCTTATTAAATGGTAGAGCAAGCTTAAAGGGCTAAATGGCCTATTCCTGCTCAGTAATTCACATGCTTGTGTGTGAATAACATTAAATATCACAAGGATCAGATGGGTTTCTGTCTCACTGTGTAAAAGAAATAGCCAAGGATAATGTGGATGTTTAAACTACTTTTCTAAATTTCTTTTGATCCAGACGCCTTCCTTTAGATTGGAAAATATCACACACTGCAATTTTATTAAATATGATAAAAGAAAACTGGAGAAATAAAGGTAGTTTAGCCTAACATCCATTAATAGAAAATTTGCGATTGTAGTTATGGATAGGGTGACTAAATACCTCGAAAATCCATGACTGATCAGAGAGAGCTATGAGGCTTTATACAAGGGAGATCAAGATCAAAAAATCTGAATGAACATTTTGAAATGGAGACTGAAGTAACAGGCTGGGGATTGTTAATGGATCTTATTTATATGGCTTTCCAGAAGACATTTGAAAAATGTTCATTGCAAGAGTGAATTAGTTTGAGTTGAATCTCAAAGAATTGAAGGAAAAGTATTGACATTATGCTGTAATTATCTGAACAACAAGAGTCAGAGATTAGGGATAATGGCCAGGTCGCCTATTTGGTGAAATGTTATGAGTGATGTCCTACAAGATTTTGCCTTAGTGTTTCAACTACTCACTGGTTTAACTATTGACTTAATTGATGAGTTTAAAAGCTACATATCCAAATTTACTGAAGACATGGAGATAGTCAATGTTGCAAGAAATGTAGATCAAACCATGGTAATGTCCCTATCTCTGAGCCAGGAATCCGGAAGTTGAGCTCCACCTGCTTCAGAAGTGTGATGTAAAATCTCTGGACAGGTTGATTAAAAAATATCTTGGCTCATAAATGATGGATCTTGTGGTGCACTGGCAGTATCCATACTTCTGAGTCAAGAGGTTCAAGTTCATGTCCAACCTGTCCCAGCGGTGTATAATAATATCTCTGAAAACATTGATTAGAAAGTAACTTAACACTGAAAAATGTTGATAGTTAAGTGAATAGATTTCATTGGAGACAACTGTGAGATCACCCATTTTGGATCGAAGAAGGAATGTTTATGAATGGCAAACAACTGATAGCAACACTGGGATGCAAAGAAACTTAGAGGGTCAAGGTACCTAGATCATTAAAATGGCATGAATGGGAAGCAAGAACATAATCAAAATAGAATACTGGCTTTTATACTCAGGATAGAATTAGGAAATACTTCTAGGCATAAACTGATAAAGATTTGGACCTCACTGTGTAATTGGTACTTGGTGCTAGATTGTTAGTTAATTTTAAACCTGAGATTTTTGTTAATCAAAAATATTAAGAGATATGAGGCAAGGGTGGGGAGAGGTTAGGTCACAGATCAACCATGTCTTCAGTGAATGGTGGAACAGGTTTGAGGGGCTGAATGGTCTACTGCTGTTCCTATCTACCTTCTAATACTCACAGAAGAATATAAGAGAAGTTTTCAAATGCCTGTGGACGAGGAAAACAAATTACTTTTATATTTTTCATGACTTTAAAACATCCCATAAGCAATGATGGTACATAGTATTTAAGGAAAAATGTAGTTAAGCCATTGAAATTTGAAAAATGCCTAGGACTAAATGAAACATGCATGTCATAATTACAAAAGTGACTGTTGAGGATATATTGATTGGAATAATCAATGATTTAAAGAAAAAAATTAGAAGTTAATTCTCAATCTTTCCAGATTTAATTATTTTTCCACTCCCCGATACCTGGTAGTAAAATGACCAACAAACAGTCCATTGTTTGTTAAAACTTCTTAATAACTTATTAATGAACTTTCAGAAAGACCTTCTATGGAATTACATTAAATTTGTAATATTGCTAGCTGTGGAAATCCTAATCTCAGTGGGCTATCAGTTCATCCATCCTGTTGGAATTAAGTCAACAATGTAATAGCTGAAGTGGGCATTATTTCAGACCATATTTTTCAGCTATCATTCAATGTTACCATTGGCAGTTTATGGTTGTCTGAGAGAACAGGCTGGACTAGAGATTAAATAACCATCCAAAAAGGCTACCATCGGACTTTTACATTATGTAACAGACACCAGCCCACTGGTACTTTAAACAGATGAACAGCAAAGTGTCACTTAGCTGTATTCTTCATTTTGCTTCATGTGGGAAATTGAACGTTGCAAAAGTTTAGATGCTACACTTAATTATTACCAATACAAAGGAGGCTAAATCCAACTAAAATAGTGAAATAGATCAGTTTCAGTGCAAGCTCCACAAGCAGGCAAAATAAAAGAAAAAAACGTAGGGTGTTTTGTTATTTCTGAAAGCAACCTTAGAGGTTAATCTCATGCAGAAACACAAATAGATTGCTACTAATGTTGTAGGATTTATTTAAAAAAATAAACATAGCTGAGGCAATCAGTCAGAGTTCACAAGTCTGCAGCTTTGCTTTAATTTCTACAGTATTCCAACTCTCTGAAGCTGGATTAATATCCTTGGCCATTATTTCAAACTGAAAAAAAATGCAGCAGATATTGGAAGTCTGAAATGTAAATAGAAAATGCTGGAAATGTGTAGCCAATGCTGCAGCTTCTGTGGGGAAGAGACACAAAGCTGAACCTTTAGAACTGGCAAGAGTTAGAGGTGTAACAGCTGTACACAGGGCAGGAAAAGGAGGGACAGGAGGAAAGAACAAGAGCAAAGCTCTGGCAGAGGATGGAAGGTGGGGGAGATTAAATTGCAAAAGAAAATGTGAATGCAAAGGACAAAGGAATGGTACTATGAAAAAGAAAGAAGCTAAAAATAGGAGAGGTGGTTAGGATTTGAAATTGTTCAACACAACATTGAATCTAGAAGGCTATAATGTGCCCATTTGAAAGATGAGTAGCTATTTCTGGGAGCAGATTTTAAAAAGTGTAAGTGACCAAACAAAGCAAAGTTTGAGTGGAAATTAGATCAATGATTGGGATCAGTTAACTTAGTTGGCTAGACAGCTAATTTGTGATGTAAAGCAATGTTAACAGTGCTGATTCCATTCCCACACCATCTGAGGTTACTATGAAGGGTACAACTTCTCCCCTTGCTTAAGGTGTGGTGACCCTCATATTAAACCACTATTAGTTTTTCTCTCTCTATCTCTCTTTCTCTCTCTCTAATGAAAGAGTAGGACTATCGCAACTTTACCTTTACAGAAGAGAAGTACAAAATGGGCATTTCTACAGATAGGTCAATGGCATGTCATGTTTCAGTTGATAATTAAATTCTATGGAACAATTTCAGCCATCAGAAGATAAAACCAACCAGAATTTCTGTTCATGGCCTTGATAATAAGCAGACAATGATGGGTTTAACACTCCAAGTTCCACATGCACAACATATTCCCAACCGTATTGAAGTGTGAAATTATATTGATATTGGAAAAGACTTATTTTTCACAACTGTAAACTCTGTACTTTTTATGTATCACTGTAGCAGTCTGACACAACATTTAGATCTGAGTAATGTAGTGGTGTCTCACTGCAGAAGACATGTCAGTGTAATATTGCAACGGTATAAGATGTGAAAGCTGTAACAAGAGGTTGTATGTTATATTGGAAGACAAATAGAGACAGGATGGGAAATCAAAGCTCCACTAATATGATCTTATTTAGGAAATGTAAATATATCTGTTTTACACAAGTGATTATAATGCAATGACCTGTATTTGTGATGCATTCTAATAATATTCCGTGATTGATTATTGCTGATTTTGAAATTATGAAAACTACTACAATGTACTGAGTATATTCGCTGCAGCATTCAATGTTCAGGAAATAAAACCAATAATATGTCCTCTTTTTATATAGTATCCTGTCACATCAAAGCACGTCACAGTTGGTTTCCTCGAAAATGTAATCGCCCAATCCTAGCAGCATCTCATAAACAGCGATGAGTTGATCTCATTTTCATGACATTACTCGAGGGCGAAATGTTGTCACAACTCAAGGAAAATGTTCTTTTTTTTCTTCAAACAAAGAACAGAATTGTTAACATTTACAGCAACAGATTTAACCTTTCATCTGAAAGAAACACTTTTGCAAAGTGGAAGGGAGAAGGTAGAATGGAAAGAGGCAAATTAATAGGGAAGAATGGGGAGGTGAGTGAAACGGTAAGGGAAAGGAAAAAGGAAGAGGGAGAAGGGGGAATGGGTAAATGCAAAGGAATAATGAGAGATGGAAGAAGGCAAAATGAAGGAAGATGTGACAGTGAATAATGATAAAGTCCATGAGGAGAGGCAACTAGAAGTGGAAAGGAGCACCAAAGGGAAGGAGAAGGGAACAGAAGGAAGAGGTGGAGGGGAAGAGTTATGGAAAGGAGGTATAGTGAGAGAGAAGTATGAGGATTGGAGGAAGGGTTACAAGGATTGGACAGAAATAGGCAGATGGAGGAGGATAGAGAGGAGAATGAGTATTGGAAAGGAATGAGGATGAGGTGCCGAGTGGAAAGGGAGAAAGAGCAGAGAGGGAAGGGGATGAAGATTTGAGAAGGTTTGGGAGCAGGGGAGGGATGTAATCAGAGTGACCAGCTGCCATGAAATAAAATAATGGGCACTTTAATTGTGGGATTTGATAGGGTGGAGTGGAGGTGATACTGGTAAGCATTTCAGCAGAGAATTTAAAGCACCCAAAATGTATGCATTATCTTGATCACAACATGATCATTTCTCAGTTGGCTAAGTCACTTATACTCCTTTCACATCACTTAACTGAGACTGTCACATGCTGGAAGTATGGTTCAGAAGATGTTCGTCAAGGAACATGACACTGTTTCACTTTGACAAAAGGGCAGTCTTTTCCCTGGTGTCAGAGAGTTTAGGGTGAGAGGGGAAAGATATAAAGGAGATCTAAGGGGCAACTTTTTCACACAGAGGATGGTACATGTATGAAATGAGCTGCCAGAGGAAGTGGTGGAGGTTGGTACAATTGCAACATTTAAGAGGCATTTGGATAGGTAAATGAATAGGAAGGGTTTGGAGGGATATGGGCTGGGTGCTGGCAGGTGGGATTAGACATGGTTGGGATATCTGGTTGGCATGGACAGGTTGGACCGAAGGGTCTGTTTCCATGCTGTACATCTCTATGACAATCCCTTAAAATACAGGAGAGCTGGCCACTCTGGGCAGAGTGGGTATGGAGGAGGAGCACAGAGCAATGGGGAGAAGGGTGTGAAAGGAGGTGAGGCAGAGAGAAAGGACCGATGGGGAAAGAAGATGTTTTCCCCTGTGGGAGAGTCAAGGACCAAGGGCCTAATCTCAGAATAAGGTTACCCAATCAAGACAGCGATGAGGAAGAATTTCTTATTTCAGAAGGTCATGAATCTGTGGAACTCTTTACCACAGAGGGATGTTGAGGCTGGGTCATTTGGCATATTTAATTATGAAATAGATTTTTAATCAATAAAGCAATCAAGTGTTACAAAGAAAACACAGGAAAGTGGAATGTTATAGTGCTCATTGCCAGTTATAGAAACGATTTGGATGTGAATATAGGAGGATGGTTAGTAAGATGGCCAAGAAATGCCAGATAATGTTTAATTTAGATAAATGTGAGGTGTTACATTTTGGTAAGTCAAGTCAGGGCAGGACTTATACACTTAATGGTGGGGTCCTAGGGAGTGTTGCCAAATAAATAGACCTTGGGGTGCAGGTTCATAGTTTCTTCAAAGTGGAATCATAGGTAGCCAATGCATTGAAGATGATGTTTGGTATGCTTACCTATAGTGGTCAGTGCATTGAGTACAGGAGTAGGGAGGTCATTTTGCAGCTGTACAGGACATTGGTTAGGCCACGTTTGGAATACTGCATTCAATTCTAGTCTCCCTGTTTTAGGAAAGATGTTGTTAAACTTGAAAAGGCTCAGAAAAGATTTACAAGGATGTTGCCAGGGTTGGAGGGTTTGAGCCAGAGGGAGAGGCTAAATAAGCTGGGGCTAATTCTCCCTGAGCACCAGAGGTTGAGGAGTAACCTCATAGGATTTTATAAAATCATGAGGGGTGTGGATAGTGACTAGTCAAGGTCTTTTCCCTACGTTAGGGGTCCAAAACTAAAGGGCACAGCTTTAAGGAGAGAGGGGAAAGATTTAAATGGAACCTAAGGTGAGGGTGAGGTGCAACTTTTTCACACAAAGCATATATATGAGTTGCCACAGCAAGTGTGGAGATGGCTACAGTTACGACATTTAAAAGGCATCTGGATGGTTATGGAGCGTTTAGAGGGATAAGAGGCAAATGGGATTAGATTAATTTAAGATATCTGGTCGGCAAGGACGTGTTGGATCAGAAGTGGTGTACAACTCTATGATTCTGAATGGGAAGCAGACTCCATTGACTGAATGATCTATTTCTGCTCCTAAGACTTAAGCCCTTAGGAAGGGTGAGGAGGAATGGGGTGGACTAAAGGGCAGAGCCAGGAAGGAGCATCCATATTCACAGCAACATTGGCATCTCTGTCTTGTGCACAGAATTGTCATTGACTGTGTCTGTATCTAATGCATCCATGGCTCTGCATTCTAGCATCTCGATTCCCCCTGTGCTGTGCTGTGCAGTTCAGTATTTGAATGTTCATGTGCTGTGATGATACACGGACGGATGTTCGCCCCCGTTCCATGCGATCATGCTCCCGTTGCCTGGAGTTACAAAAGCTGTCGGTGTCGGTGTCCATGACGCGGAGGATACGGAAACAAGTCTAACCACGGCGAGGCGACAGACAGCACCCTACCGGCAACTGGGACTTGGCTGGTTCTTGAGCTGCTCGGAGGATCATGTCAGCCTCGGCTGTTTTCGTTCTCGACCTCAAGGGGAAGGTAAGGCCCGGAGTGTGAACCTCACTGGGTGTTTCAGTGCTTCATAAGCGGCGAGATAGTGAGGGAGAGTCTGAGAGAGGGAATAGGGGGGCAGTCTACCTGAAGACACAGGTGACCCTGCGTCAGTTTCACCTGAGCTTTGCAATTTCACTTGCAAGGGGGGAGCTCAGTTCGCTCAAACGTTTGAAAAAACTTTTAAATCAGGACCAAAGTTGTTTTCTCTACCCCCGCCCCCGGGTCTGAGGGAGTACATTTTTTTGTTTTGGCTGTAAATAAAATGGAGAAAAAGTTCTGCCTGGAATTCAACACTAATAAGGATTAGTTTTCATCATGGCTGTTTCTTTCGGTCTGTCCTTGAAACTCCTCCCCCCCACCCCACAGAGTGATGTCCGGGGCTTACTTGTCGGATTAGTTGCTTCGTGATGTCTTTTCAATGTGTGCAGGGAAGTCGCAAAACTAATAAGGAGCGCTTTACCAGCTCCCCTCCCCACCCCACATCAGGGGTCCCTGATGGAAGACTCAGAGTGTGAGCACTCCCACCTCCCAGGGACTTGCAACCCTCTGTATGTTTGCCAGCCCGAGGATTGCTGCTGATAAAACCTGTTTACATTTTCATCTCGAAACATCTGTGCTGCTGCCGTCACGCATACAAGACACTATAGACTGAGGCTCAAGTGAGTTGGCCAATGTCAGAGAAATGTTATTCCAGCTGAAATAGGATCCAAGTCTCTTGTCCTCCTTTTGAGTGTCACGTCCTGTGCAAAATTCCTCTCTGCGTTAACCCTTTCCTGTAATTATGGGGCTAAAGTACAAGGGGCCGCCTCCACAGTGGGCAGCCTGGAGCCTGCTGGGATGGATATTCTGTTCCACATCGGAGACCAAATGTAAACGTTTCACCTCGCATCTCAGCTGGGTTCGCAGGGGCCGACCTGACCTTCCAGTCACCGCCCATTTTAATGCTCCTTCCCATTCCCTTTCTGACATGACCATCCTTAGCCTCCTCCATTGCCACAAATTGAAGGAACAGCACCTCATCGTCCGCCAGAGCAGCCTACAGCTGAAGCAGGGAAAGATCACTAAGCATTACAGCCATTGAGTTATACAGAACAGAAACAGACCCTTGGTTCAAGTCATCCATGCTGACCAGAAATCCTAAATTAATGTAGTCCCATTTACCAGTACTTTGCCCATATCCCTCTAAACCCTTCCTATTCATGTACCCATCTATATGTCTTTTCAATGTTCTAATTGTACCAGCCTGCACCACTTCCTCTGGCAGTTCATTCCATATGCATAGCACCCTCTGTGTGAAAAAATTGCCCTTTAGGTCCCCTTTAAACCTTTCTCCTCTCACTTTAAACCTATGCCTTCTAATTTTGAACTCCCCTACCCAGGAAAAAAGACCTTGGCTATTCATCCTATCCATGCCCCTCATGATTATATAAACCCTTGTAAAGACACCCCTCTGAAATAGCCCCAGCCTATTCAGCCTCTCTATTATTCAAAATTCTGTTCTATCATACAATTCCATAACCCTTGTCCAAGAAAATGCTGAGTAAAATGAATCAATATTCTGTGGCGTTGAGAAGGTTGAGAGATGAATTTAAGGCCATGGCCATCCATTTGGGTGGCTGAACTGTGGCAAGAATAGGAAATTGTCCTGATGTCAAACACAAGACAGAGCTTAATGTTCTACCTCTCTGGATTCTGCACAAGCTTTTCTCTGCTCTTCCTTGGACAGTTCACCCACATCTGAAATGATTTACCATCAAACCAAATCTTTTTGTCTTGAACTGTCATGGGCATCTCTGGGAAAAGTTCAGCCATTGTGAGCAAAGAAGACTGCCTTACAGGCTATGCTGAATTTAGAATTACAATATGTTCGTCAAGCTGTAATTTAATGAATAGGGAACACATAAAATTAGCAAAATAAGTAATAGCATTTATATTACAATAAGATTATTATCCCCCCCCCCCCCCCCCCCCCCCCCCTTGAAATATCTCAGGCACTGGCTTTTACCAATGTATCAGCTTGCGCTTATGTGTGCTTGCCACATTAGCACACCAAAGCTTGCTAAACCTTGTTTTTGTTTGTTTTATACTGCTTGGTGCTGACCTATTGACAGCATTTTAAGCTTTTGTTGGTATGTAATGAAAAAAAGGGACTATTTATCCACAATATAGATTTATTCAGCTGGAAGCTTTCAAACACAATTAACTTAACAAATTCTCCATGTATCTTCAGCTGCCTCGATCTGCTGAGGTTTTATCTCCACCCACTTCTAATTAAGACCATAAGACGTAGGAGTGGAAGTAAGGCCATTCGGCCCATCGAGTCCACTCCACCATTTAATCATGGCTGATGGGCATTTCAACACCACTTACCCACATTCTCCCTGTATCCCTTAATTCCTTGCGAGATCAAGAATTTATCAATCTCTGCCTTGAAGACATTTAACGTCCCAGCCTCCACTGCACTCTGTGGCAATGAATTCCACAGGCCACCACTCTCTGGCTGAAGAAATGTCTCCTCATTTCTGTTCTAAATTGACCCCCTCTAATTCTATGGCTGTGCCCACAGGTCCTAATCTCTCCATCTAACAGAAACAAATTCCCAGCATCCACCCTTTGTAGGCCTTGCATTATCTTGTAAATTTCTATTAGATCTCCCTCAAAATTCCTTCTAAACTTGAATGATTACAATTCCAGGATCCTCAGTTGTTCATCGTATTTTAGGCCTACCATTCCAGGGATCATCTGTGTGAATCTCCGCTGGACATGCTCCAGTGCCAGTATGTCCTTCCTGAGGTGTGGGGCTCAAAATTGGACACGTTCTAAATGGGGCCTAACCAGAGCTTTATAAAGTCTCAGTAGCACATCTCTGCTTTTATATTCCAACCCTCTTGAGATAAATGACAACATTACATTTACTTTCTTAATCATGGACTCAACCTGCAAGTTAACCTTTAGAGAATCCTGGACTAGCACTCCCAGATCTTTTTGTATTTTGGCTTTATGAATTTTCTCACCATTTAGAAAATAGTCCATGCCTGTATTCTTTTTTCCAAAATGCAAGACCTCACATTTGCTCATGTTGAATTTCATCAGCCATTTCCTGAACCACTCTCCTAAACCATCTAAATCTTTTTGCAGCCTCCCCACCATCTCAGTACTACCTGCTTGTTCACCTAACTTCGTATCATTGGCAAATTTCACCAGAATATCCCCAGTCCTTTCATCCAGATCAATAATATATAAAGTGAACAACTGCGGTCCCAGTACTGAACCCTGTGGGACACCACTTGTCACCGGCTGTCATTCCGAAAAAGAATGTTTATCCTAACTCTCTGCCTTCTGTCAGACAGCCAATCCTCAATACATGCCAGTAGCTCACCTCGAACACCATGGGCCCTCATCTTACTCAGCAGCCTTCAGTGAGGCACGCTATCAAAGGCCTTTAGGAAGTCTAGATAGATAACAAACACTGGGTTTCCCTTTTCTAACCTAATTGTTACCTCTTCAAAGAATTCTAACAGGTTTTTAGTCACAACCTCCCCTTACTAAATCCATGCTGACTTGTTCTAATCCAACGCTGCACTTCCAAGAATTTAGTAATCTCATCCTTAATGAGAGATTCTAGAATGACAACTGAGGTTTGGCTAATCGGCCCGTAATTTTCCATCTTTTGTTTTGACCCTTTCTTGAACAAGGGGATTACAACAGTGATTTTCCAATCATCTGGGGCTTTCCCTGACTCCAGTGACTTTTGAAAGATCACAATCAAAGCCTCTGCTATTTCTTCAGCCACCTCCCTCAGAACTCTAGTATTGGGAGCAGGAGATCTATCAATTTTTAGACCTTTTAGCTTTTCTAGCACTTTCTCTTTTGTAATGGCTACTATACTCAACTCTGCGCCCGACTCTCCTTAATTGTTGGGGTATTACACATGTCTTCCACTGAGAAGGCTGACACAAAGTACTAATTAAGTTCTTCAGCTACTTCCTTCTCTCCCAGCACTAGCCTTCCTGCATCAATTTGGAGCTGCCCAATGCTACATTTGCCTCTCGTTTGTTTCTTATGTATCGAAACAAACATTTCCAATCATTTCTAATATTATTGGCTAGCCTACCTTCATATTTGATCCTCTCCTTCCTTCTTTCTCTCCTTCTTATCCTCTGTTTGTTTCTGTAGCCTTCCCAATCTTCTGATTTCCCAGTGCTATTGGCCATTTATAGGCTCTCTCCTTTTCTTTGATACATTTCCTGACTTCCTTTGTCAGCCATGACTGTCTAATCGCCTCCCCCTCTGTACAGTGTCCTCAATTACACCTAGAAACTCCTGCCATTGTTGCTCTACTGTCTTTCCCACTAGGCTCTGCCTCCAGTCGATTTTCTACAAGTCCTCTCTCATGCCCCTGTAATCACCTTTTATTTAACTGTAACACTATTACATTCGATTTTGCCTTCACTCTTTCAAACTGCAGACTGAACTCTACCTTATTATGATCGCTGCGTCCTAAGTGTTCTCTTACTTTAAGATCTTTTATAAAGTCTGGCTCATTACATAGCACTAAGTCCAGAATAGCCTGCTTCCTTGTGGGCTCCATCACAAGTTGTTCCAAAAAGCCATCCTGTAAGCATTCCCTTTCTTCGGATCCACTGGCAACATTATTCACCCAGTCCCCTGCATATTGAAGTCCCCCATGATCACCTTGACCTTGTCTTCTGACATGCCCTATCTATTTCCCTGTAGATCTTGCACTCCAAGTCCTGACCACTGTTAGGAGGTCTGTACATAAATCCCATTATGGCATTTTTGCCTTTGTGGTTCCTCAACTCCACCCACACAGACTCCACATCCTCTGCTCCTATGACATTCAGTGTCATAGATTTAATTTAATTCTTAAGTAACAAGGCAACACCACCTCGTCTGCCCACTTCCTGTCATTTCTATAAGTTGTAAATCCTTGGATGTTTAACTGCCAGTCCTGAACCCCCCTGCAACCACATCTCTGTGGTGCCTACCACATCATAATCATTCACGATGATTTGTGCCGTTAATTCATCTACTTTGTTACAAATACTATGAGCATTCAGGTAAAGCACCTTAATGCTAATTTTCTTATCCTCATGATTTCCAAAATCTCTAGTGATATGTCCTAAATTGTCCTTTTTTGCTTCATTCCTAGTCTGCCTTGAACTTAAACCCTGCACACATGCCAACCTGCTGCTTATCTTTCTACTTGACTCCATACTCCCTGTCACTTTCCCTTCCCCTTTCCCCCCCCCCCCCGACTCACAAGTTTAAGGTCCTAGTGACCACCCTTTATTCCATAACTCTTTTTAAATTTGGTTAACCAAGCTGAACTGAATTTGTTTGGAGTTGAAATATTTACTTTGGCATTGAAATCTTGGCTTGCTTGACCAGCAGCAGCCTAGTCAATGGCACCCTCTCACACTATCTCTGTCTCATCCACTCCATCATTCTGTCTCTCTCATCATATTCTGGTTCATGCAGTGTCTTTTGGTTGCCAATTTCTTTTTACATGTCATTACTGATTCTTAGGTATCCACCTCATACTCATTACCCAGTTTTGGCATTGACATATCTCTATTTAATTTCATCAATAATTCCAGTTTCTTGGCTGTTTCCTTTATGTGTGGCCACCTATTTTTTTTTGACATGATTGCTTTAAATGTGTTGTCCTTCACAGTGTATCATTGCCACTACCTGTATGAAAACATATCTTTTCTTTTAACCTGCATAGTGTTATGCATTTTATTAGTCATTTGGGTGCTTTTATGCGGGTCATGTCATGTGACTGAGTTAGTTCAGGTGGGTCAAGTTCTGCTCCACTGTGAGAAAAAAATGGCCAGTTTTTGAACAATGCAGGTTTTCAGCTGTCCAGTTGTGAGATATTGGATTTGACCTGCATCAGCCTCATGTAGCTTAATGCCTTTGGTTAACAAAACATTATCTATCTCAAGCTTAAAATTAACTGTGTTCTAACATCAGTTGCCATTTGGCAGAGGCTAAATCAGATTGGAGAAATTAATGTGTGGAGTACAAACTCATGTGGATTCAGGTTTGTAAGGTACTGACACCAGTGTTGGGAAGAATGGGATCTGTATTACTGTGATGACATCTATCTGACCTGTGCTGTGACCAGTGGCTGTGGTTTATGAGCTGCATAACTAGTGAAGTACAAAGGCTTGTAAACTACCCAGTATGGACAAGGGATCAAATTTGGGAAGAAATAGTAAGTTGAAGTGTAAACACAAAGCAAAGAGAAAGATATTAATATCAGAATGATAAATGGACCTTGACAGGAATGGATAGAAAGTACAAGACTAAGAGTAACTTAACAAATAAAGCTAGAGGCTATAAGAAGAAAATGGACTTGACCTGTCCACAAAGACCGTTTCCTCCGTGACTACCTGGTCAGGTCCACACCCCCCCACGACCCACCCTCCCATCCTGGCACTTTCCCCTGCCACCGCAGTGTTTTAAAAAATTCTCAAGGTCAGGTTCGTAGGAGAGTAGTCTGACACAGAACAAACGACCAAGAGGCGAGTCTGCTAGAATATGGGCATTTTATTCCCCGCAGCGTCGCCACAACGGGTCTGGCTTATACTCACTCTACATGTTACCGGAACTGGGAGCCGTCAGTTCTCGTAGAGCGGTTGCCAACAACCCACGCTCGGCGGTTAAACGTAACCCCGGAGCAGACTCACCGAACTGGAGACTTTTCCAGCTGATATACTCTTTTCCAGATATAAACATTCATGTGAACAACAGAGCAAGGCTAAAAAACACATTCCATTCTGGTTACATACAGATAAGAAGATTCACACGGGGAGGTGTGTAATAAGATTCACACGGGACTAAGCAACACCTCCATTCCGGTTAGATTCACACATGTATTGGGACATAATGTTTAACCGTTTCACCACATTCCACTGCTTGGCCCAATACATGTGTTACATTATGATTCACACATGTATTGGGACATAATTTTTAACCGTTTCACCACATTCCACTGCTTGGCCCAATACATGTTGTCTGGACTTGTCCTACCTGCCTATCTCCTTTTCCACCTATCCACTCCACCCTCTCCTCCCTGACCTATCACCTTCATCTCCTTCCCCACTCACCTATTGTACTCTATGCTACTTTCTCCCCACCCTCACCCTCCTCTAGCTTATCTCTCCACGCTTCAGGCTCTCTGCCTTTATTCCTGATGAAGGGCTTTTGCCCGAAACGTCAATTTTGCTGCACTTCGGATGCTGCCTGAATTGCTGTGCTCTTCCAGCACCACTGATCCAGAACTGGTTTCCAGCATCTGCAGTCATTGTTTTTACCTCATTGTGCTAAGTGTGGCACAGTTGTGTGTATTGGATTTTACATATTTTAAAACAATCAGTTCTTTGCAGTCAAAAAAAGAGCATGTACATGCACTGCGCCTAGTTTAAATCAACAAATAGCTTTTAGACATTTGCTGGTTCATTTCTCAGGGAAATGCCACTACTGGTTTAAAATATGAACAGAAACTGGCAGTTAATTGTCAAACATCATTAACTGGTGCTATTTTCATGGGAACAATCAGTGTCCAGTTAAAAAACGATCAGCATGGTATAAATATTGGTTTCCCCTTAAATTGTCCTGATGAGTGTAAGATAGAGTTTTGACGAAATGTATTTTTTCAGCAATTTTCAAGATAAGATGATTTCATAGTGAAGATATCCATATGTAAAAGTGGTAATAATATGATTGATTGAGGGAGGCTTAGTTTGAGGGAGAAAGGAAAGATTCCAAGGCTGTTTCTTTTTAAAATAACTTAAGTGTAAGGCAATTAAAAGGGCATGTAAGAAGAGCTAGCTCAGTGAATTGCCAAATTAGATCTATAGAAAAGAAATGGCAGATCTTTAAGGGGATATTTCAATATACAAAGAATATTCCAAGGGACACATCCACCATTCTCAAATCTATCTTTGATCAGTCAGCTAATGCTAAAAAATACTAATCCATCCTTTTGTGAAGGGCAGGTCGTGCCTCACAAACCTTATTGAATTATTTGAAAAGGTGACGAAGGAGGTTGATGAGGGGAAAGCGGTAGATGTGGTATATATGGATTTTAGTAAGGCGTTTGATAAGGTTCCCCATGGTAGGCTACTTCAAAAAATACGGAGGTATGGCATTGAGGGTGAGTTGGAGGTTTGGATTAGGAATTGGCTGGCTGGAAGAAGACAGAGGGTAGTAGTTGATAGTAAAGGTTCATCTTGGAGTGCAGTTACTAGCGGTGTTCCGCAAGGATCTGTTTTGGGACCATTGCGGTTTGTCATTTTTATAAATGA